>NC_045164.1:13147969-13267969 GCF_900700415.2 Clupea harengus
GAGTTGGGCCTCTCTGGAATGGCAACTCCTCCTCACACGACTGGTTATACATCCTAAAACACACAGACACACAAAATAGGAAAAATACACAGATCAAATTTGCAACATATATGTACCTAGTAACCACTCTGAAGTACTCGTACCCTCTCTGGCAATTGAAATAGTTAATAAATATTGGCTGCAGCTAGCCGTACTCATTTTTTAAGACAGACAGATTGAAAAAAGCTGAGAGAGGATACAATCTAAACAAACACTAACATAGTAAACATAATCCACACAAAAGATGACAAAAGTCAACTCAAGGCCGATTCTGAGGCGAGTTATTACTGCGCTCATCAATTTCCCTTTACATTTAGTATAACTGGTTTTGAGGCACAGACCCAACACTGGTGAATGTGTTTCTGTCTCCCACGGTAACTGAACATCCTGAACTGTTGCATTGGAACTAGCAAAGGCATTCCACTGCAGGCAGGTCAAAACGTATTACTCAGCCGGAGCCTTTGGGTTTCAATTTCTCAGAGCATAATAACTCTGTCTTCGATTGTTAAACAGGAAAGCTGACTGAGGCTGAGAGGAAAGCCCGGAAGGGCCACAGAAATGAAGACATTTGGAAACTGGAAGGGAAGCATAGCTGATCCGCTTCCCCAAGAATGCAGGCACAGGTGGATGAAGGCGTTCAGGTAGTGCAGAACCATGTTGCACACCAGCTCCAACAGAAACAGCTGGCTTCTCAACAGGAGGGCCAGAACATTAGCTTTCAGGAAGGCTTGGATGTTTTTCCTCTGCATAAATTTCCCTTCTGCATTCCAAAGTCAAACTCAAACCTCAGTGTGTTTGGCAAGGTAGCGTGAGGTAGGGTGGACTGTGGAGCCGGCATTTTAATTCCCAGACAGACGGATTATGAGGGGGCATTATTGGGGTCAGTACAGTTACAGTTGAAGCTGATCCACCTTCGGTTAAAGCAATAGTTGTGCAATGCAAATTTGGCAACAAGCACTGGTGACACAAGAGTGAAGAAAGAAAGAGAGAGAGAAAGAGTGTTACGGGCCTGGTAGTTGATTATTGTCTGTGTTCACTGTTTGCCTTCATTGCAGATGCCTTGGCTGTCACCTGCAATCACTGGTGATTACCTGCAGGTGCCAGCTGCCTTTAAGAACTGGCCACACCACTCTTTCACTCTCTCTCACACTGCAACTGCTTACCTGGTGGCAGGACAAGCACCTTGCGCTCCACTAACCTTTTCCCTTATAGTTAATAAATACACTGGTTAAGATACGTTTTTGTCTCCGTGTTCTCCTTATGTTGGTTCCCTAGAGCCAGGTCGTAACAATTGGGGGCTTGTCCGTATTTTTGTAGAATTTAGTTTTTGTTATTTATATTCCCCTAGATTTGTGATTTAGTTTTCTTGGCTTGTGGAGTGGTGAGGGCAGTGGTGTGAATTCCCTCCTTCAGTTTGGTGAGTGTGGCCGTTGAAGTTAAGTTCTTTGATCTCAGTGCTTAAGCTCTCTGGATAGATAGGGGGAGTGTTCCAGCTGGACACTAGTCCTTCCAACGGTTCACTCTTTTGTTGTTTTTCCTTTTTTGTTTTTGAGGCTATCCTAGGGTGGGGGCACACGTCAGGTCCTTGCAGTGGGCTGCATTGTTGGTTCACTGTGGAACTCTGAGTTCAGTGTTTAAAGTCGCCTCGAGCCTGGTATGCCTCCGAAGACAGTTTAGCTTGATAGGTATCCGGGGAATGCTTTATGTGCTAATGTGTAAATCAGCACTGATTTTTGAGAATAGCACTTAACAAACATACTCACCTTTTTTTTGGCTGAGCATTTTGTGATAAGTTAGGTGAGTTTTGTGCTTCTTGAGGCATTGTTTTGTGGGGTCCATGATCCTTAATTTTGTGTGTTTAGTGGCTTTTGGTTAAGGTCTAGAACTTTTGTAGGCTGGTAGTACCCTGAGTGTTTATGCTTGAAAAGCGTAATTAGGATTACTAGACACAATTCTTGAGACGGAGCTGTTCTATAGAGTCAGTTTTCTGAGATAAACACCACCTGTTGAACAAGTTCTCTTTCTCTCTTTACAAATTCAACATAAGTTTGCCTCTCTTGTTTCATATAGCTCCTGAAACGCTGACGATAAGCCTCAGGAACCAGCTCATACGCTTTCTGAATAGCCTCTTTCACCAAGTCATAATTTGAACTCTGTTCAATACTTTAGGCAGAATATGCCTCCTGTGCCTTCCCCACAAGAACACTCTGTAAGAGAAATGTCCAAAACTGTTCAGGCCACTTTGAAGTTGTAGCCACACATTCAAAATGAGGGAAATACCTCTCAATATCTCAATATAACTAAATTCTTGCACAGACAAATTCTTGTCCTGGAGGCAGGACAAGCACCTTGCTCTCCACTAACCTTTTCACTTATAGTTAATAAATACACTGGTTAAGATACGTTTTTGTCTCCATGTTCTCCTTATGTTGCTTTCCTAGAGCCGGGTAGTAACAAAGAGAGAGAGAGAATAACCCTCAGATGGCTTCATGCATATTTTTACAGTGACGTGTCCCTTTACCGTTTATCTAGTGGACTGACTAATTTGTTTTTGTAACATGTAAAAATGAACTTGATATCTTCTGCAAGTGCCAGAGGGACAGGCTATTGTGCAACAGTGGAAATGATGGAAATGATGCAAGTGATGCATATTCTCAGGCAAAAAGCAAACAGGGTCCTCAGGGTCAGAGTGTCTTAAACGTGTCCCTGCACTCCTGATGTCAGTGGATACGAACTCATATCACCTGGTGTGCAGTGGACCAGCAGGGTTCCATGCACTCCTTCCATAGAAAGACGAAGACTTACGTTTATTATATGCTATCTAAAAGTCACCAAGACCTATGACATTCAGGATATTCACATCCCTCAATGTTTCTAAGTATTTGTTTTACATTTTATTATTACTATGATAACGTACTGAACATATCAATATTTATTATGTTCTGCCCTTTTTACTACATGGTTGTAAAATCCATTCTTTTCTTGCTTGTTTTTACTAATCCCACTCCTTGCTTATCCTGCAAATTGAGAGGTTTTATCAGTGTTGAGCAATGTTCCTGACGCACTCACCAGTTCTCCACTGGGCACACGTGTTGGTTGTAGAGGGCCATGGCATACCTGCAACCAGAACAACCACACATATCCATCACTACTGGGAAATGACAGGTAAATAAAAGAGTTAATTTACTTAGAAATAAATACCACCAAGAGCTCCCGATGGGGGCAATCAATAACTACCCAATGAGCAGCCACAGCAGACAGACTCCATTACAGTGCTTCGGAGAGGGGGGGGGGGAGAGAGAAGGCGCCGGAGTCTTAAAGGCAGGGTGAGTTATGTCTAAAGAGGCTACCCTTCCACCTGAGAATGGAGGAGGACCACTGGGCCAGGACAGAAAGCTGGCACCACCAGGAAGTACTAGTCCAGCAATACATCAAGCCACAATCGCTAGGCCAACTGGAAGCTTTTCAGGCTCAGGGGGGAATATCACGCTAGGCGTCAATGGGGTGGCACTAAAATAAATTATTTAATTGCAACAGCGATCCTAATTCATTCAAGAATGTTGCTACGGATTGTACAATAAAGGCTCCATTAGATGTCCATTACAAAACCCAGTCAGGACTTTATATCACAGGACGGGATTAGTCTTAAATCTATAAAACCCAAAGACCACCTGATCTACACAATTCATGTGTTAAGAAAAGCATTAAAGAATTAACATCCCTATGATCTCTAACATACTGTGAATGCATTGTAAGCTTTTCCAGGGAACATCTCTATAGTGATATGTGAAAGTCTGGTGACCTTGCCATTGAGTTCGGTCTCCCTTATCATGAGTGATAAAATGAACATGTTAAGCGAAGCTTGTAATGTGTGACGTTTGCTTGCTGAGTAAACTTGAGCTAACTAGATTTACTGAGGGAAATCCTGGGCCAGATTAACCCAGAATTCAGGTTCAGGCTGGTCATCTGACCGAGCAGCATTCCTGTGGAGGTCTAGCGCCCAGCGGGCACGGGTCACTGTGACTGTGGCTTTGTGTCAACGAACTTCAGATCATGATCCGACGGCACAAGCCTGTGCTGCAGAGGCTTCTCACAATCAATAGTCCGCCATTCCCATGGGGCTTTATGTAAAGCGAGCGCATGACCGTGCAAGAGGACGAGCGCTTTATAAATGGGCACTGTCAGCAGTCACGTAGGCACTAGGGCTGAACGATTAATTGCATTTGCGATTTAATCGCGATATGATAGAACGCGATTTTCTAACCGCAACGTTCGCGATTAAAAAACGTGGTCACAAAAAAAAAAAAAATTAAAATTTTTTTTTTTTTTTTAAGACGGTACATTTTGCACACAGTGTTTAAAAAGTGCATGCCTAGTGTTTATACTTAAAATTACTTTTTTAAATTACTTAAATGCAGTGGCAAAGCCACCGATTTGTTGTTCTTGTTTCTGTAATGAGCAGTTCAATAAAAATGTAAAATGTGGGAAAGAATATTTTACACTAAATGTATCTAATATTGTGTTGGTCATATTTAAATAATTCATTACGTTTTGTTGGGAAAAAAAGAGGATAAAAAAAAAAATCGCATATCGAATCGCAATCGCAATATTTTGGTAAAAAATCGCAATTAGATTATTTTCCCAAATCGTTCAGCCCTAGTAGGCACGCCCCCTGAATCATTAATCAGCGGCCTGATCACCTCTGCGCAAGTCATTAGCTGGGGCTACAGAATATTCACAGTGCAGTTTCCCTCCCCGTGTCACACTGACAAATGAACACACACAGATGTACACAACTGCTACCCAACTTCCTAACGCGTGGTCATATTGGGATTCATCTCCAGGGAGGCGTTTGCTCCTTCCTGTTTCTTGCGTGCATGACAGTGGCTCAATGAGTACACCGATGTCAACTCTGTACCATTTTGTGGAGAGAAATACATATGGCATAAGACACACACACACACCATAAATACGAAAACACGCACACACACACACACACACACACCATACATACACACACACACACACTTTTTCAGCACTGAAAGGACAGGACGGGGTCAGTAGTGGGCTAAAGACTAATTAAGGCTGTTTCCATCTCTCTTTTGCTCTCGCTCTCTTTTGCTCTCGCTCTCTCACCAAACAGAGATGGATCACCTGAGACTATCCAGCCCAGCTCTGACGCTGTGAGCAGAAATTACATTTGGTAAACAAACACTCTGCCATCTGCCATCACTGCTGATGTGCATAAACACAGCCACTGTTACCAGGTCACCCTCAACTACAGTGTGTGAGTAAAGAAGACCGATATCCACAAACAACATGGACAGGCACACACACGAACACACACACACACATATATGTTTTAAATGTTTCATTGGGGAGAGGGGATGGCACCATGATGAGATTTCATTAAATTGTCCAAATGTTTATATGACAAGAAGATTTTATACTTCATACTACACTGTGATTTTATACTACTAGTACATACTTCACACTCCTTTCATACTACAATATTATATTAAGCAGGGGCGTAACCATGGGATAGACATTGGGGGGTCCAAATGAATACACTTCCCCATAATTTTTTTTTTTTTTTAAAGTACATTTCCATATTTATATATGAAAATCTGCACATTTAGAACATAGTTTCGAGGACTACATTGTCCATTTGAATTCACATCTAAAGGAATAGTGTAATTTCTCCAAGACAGTGACTGCCCCTCCACTTTGTTTTGGCACAGTATAAACAAAGCACACCTTTCAGTGAGGGACGGTAAATGAAGCCATTTGTACTGCCTAAACTAACTGTCCTGAAATTTGAGAGTCTTTTTTTTCAGGGACTGAGTTTGAATGAAGAGGGTATTGGGCTGGTGTGGGCAGGAACCAAGCGCCTCCTTACGCTGATCTAAACCACTGCCTCCTCTGCCTGGCTCTCTCTCTTTCCCTGTTAGTCTCCTGAAATATATATAACATGTAGTGTTGGAATAACCAGCATCTTTTCACCAATGAATCATACACAAGATGGAGGTACCTGTAATGCCTTACTAAGCTACATACTTAAAATGACTGTCTATGTGCAATACTAAATTGCATTATATTTCACATTCATTTCTCACCTGATCATCTGTATTTCCAGAGCATGTCCCTGTCTGGCCACTGCTTTCAGCATGCATGTCTCTCTCCCTGTCTCTCTGTGCTGCCTGCATTGTGACCACATGTCATTATGTTATCAGAAGAACAGCGGCTGACCTTCATGATCTATCATTTAATATTCTGCTTTTATGAGGCTACTCGTTTTATTTGCTTACACATTTAGCTCGGTATGAAGTTACTTACTGTCTGAAAAAAAACGCGTATGCTCGGCTGCTAGTCCAGTTTTCTCTGCTTTTTAAGGAACCTTAATTCCTCCATTACTCTACCTCCTCTCCACCAAGTTAACTAACGTTACTTTCTTTGCTCTCCACTGACTGACGAAAAAGTGTTAGGTAACCATGACAACGCAGAACGTTGCGAGGTGGATTCAAACAAAATCACACAAGTGTACAATTAGGAGGGGGGAGTCACACACTTATGTTTTTCTTAACAAACGGAAATAAATTGAAAATAAATAGGACATAACAAGAGACCGATCCATTGACAGGGTTCATAAAAGGAGAACATATATTTAACGTATTTTTTGCTGTATATTGGGGGGGACAGATTAGTATTTTCTCAGTATTGGGGGGGACACGACCCCCCCAAAAGAATGCGTGGTTACGCCCTTGATATTAAGTATTGAATAACAGTCTCATGCTTCTGAATTCTGATTGTTCAAATGTCGTCTCTATAATCACATGGCAAATAGTTTTAGGTTTGTTAATCATACTGCACTTGCACATACATACTACACTTTCACCCACTGTGATTTGTATTGACATAGTGGCAAAACAACAGAACAATCAGCAATCATGTCAGGCTGGATCTAGATGTGGCTAATATGGGATTGAAAATAAAGTGCAAAAAGAACTTCTATAACCCTCCAAACACACACACACTTTGTAGAATTATTAATGACAATGCACATAGTAATAACTAATATAGTGCTCCATTATCACCTTAGGGAGGAGATGTTCTTTCTGACTGAATTCCCGGTCATGAAAATGATCTGTGTAGAAAGATCAATTTGTGTGCCAATCCATGAAAACAAGAGCAAAACACCCTCTTTTTTCATTGGGTTTTCCACTGGGTGACAGTCAAGACAGGTGAAGAGTGTGCAAGGTGCACTACCAGGCCTAAAACTCTACATGGCAACAACCTACACTGAGGTGTGGGTGAGCACATCTGCATTTCTAAAAAAATTCCATTGCAGGCTTTGGCACTGCCTGCTTAAAACTGTAGAGTACAGAAGACAAATTCATGAAAAACAGATGGTAGAACTATCTTTCTCTCCCCTGCTCTCTTATGTAATGCCACAGAGGGGCATTCACAGCCAGCCCTCTCCTCACAGACCAATCAACCAGACCCCAGACAGCTCTGGGCCCCTCTACCTTGAAGGGGCACAGCCCTGGATGGTAAATGTGTGTGTGAGTGTGTGTGTGTGTGTGTGTGTGTGTGTGTGTGTGTGTGTGTGTGTGTCTGCGTGTGCACATGAGGGTGTGTGTGTGTGTGTGTGCATGAGGGTGTGTGTGTGTGTTTGTGTGTGTGTGTGTGTGTGTGTGTGTGTGTGTGTGTGTGTGTGTGTGTGTGTATAAGAGCGTGGAAGAGGGGGGGTATCCTGTCAGGCATGACACGAGCAGAAACGCCTAGCCTTGCCTTTCAAAGCCCCGTCTCTGTGTCCCACACCCAGGGAGCTGCCTCCCCTCTCACAGGAAGAGAGTCCTCAGGGAAGAATGGCACCAACGCAGCCCAGCAGAGACAATACCATTCAGAGATAATTCACAACTAAACAAAAACAGCCCGACGGTGCCAGATGAACATGGCCGTTTATTTTATCTAAAGTGCCTGTGTCACTGACACCCACAGCTGTAGTCCACAAGTTAATGTTGGTATGTAGTTTAGTTTTCATTCACTTAGTGTAGTTTGTTTCTCAGCGAGTTTCTGCAAAAACGTTTTCTTAGACCACTTTTTTTTTTTAACATAAGCGCTCTTAAGGCTAACAGCTGAGACAGCATCTGAGTGAATGGGTACCACTGTTGTTTATACATGTAGGCTAAGTCCAGATCCATCCATGTACAAAACTGGGTTTGAGCTCTGTTAGCTTGCCCAGGGGCCTAAAAAGGGACTGACCACATTTTCCTGGTACTCGCTCAATATGGCTGACATAAAGAAGACCTACATGCGTACATTTCCATGGAAACTCACACAGACTCTTGCAAAACAAGCAAGTGCTGGGAGTGCTTCAAAATGGTCACATATTCCACTTTAATCATGAGGAAGGCTGAACTCCACAAAGTCCACGTGGCTTCTGTAAGTGTCTGTATTAAAAAGACAAGTCTGGCTACATAAAATATATACAGAAAGAAGAACCAAAGAGTATACTTGGCTTTTTTTATTTCAACAACTTATTTGGCTTGCAGGTGGTGTTTTACAGAAAACCAAGAACTTTCCTCACGCAAAGAGAATCAGGCCTCTCGTGTGAGTGATGAAGAGACCAAGAAGCAGAAAGAAAAGTCAGTCAAACCATGTTTTACTGTGAAGTATCTGAGAAAATCTGAGAACTGAGTAAGACTACCTGTTGGTGCACCTAGGGCAAAGGATGAACAGAACGAACAGAGTTTGAACGAACAGAGTTTGAGACACTTTCACAGTCTGGCTCTTTCTTTCAAACACACACTCCCTTGCTTGGGGTATGGTTTCTCTTTGATTTTCTTACATTCCTTCTGCATCTCTTTCCCTCTTCCACCCACTTCTACTAAAAAAAAAACACTTGCCTCCTCTCCCTCCCTTCCTCCCTCCCTTCTTTTTCTTCTCTCTCTTTAAACTCAGGACGAGAGAGAACTCCTGAGCAGAGAGTACGGAACTCCTGAGTAAGCACTCCACCCCGGGCTCGCTACCATGAGTGCTGCTGCTGGGTTTTATGTAACGGGTCACGCCCTCTGGCTCAGGGAGAGGCCCCGACCAGGTCAGCCCACCCCACGGACAGCAGCGTCTCAGGGAGAGGCCCCGACCAGGTCAGCCTACCCTACGGGCAGCAGCGTCTCAGGAACAGGGCCCTCCACTTCCCACTGTGCTCACATGGGGTGTATTACACCGAGAGTGCTACAGGGTGAAGACCGACACCAACAGACACCAACCTGTCCTACTAGTCTCCCCTCATCCATAGCAACACCCCTCCCCCGTTGCTGCTGAGAAAAGCGGGAGAAAAGATGGGATTAAAATAGAGAGAGAAGGGAAAATAAAGAGAGAAGGGAAAAAAAGAACGGCGCACCCCTCCCATTTGCCCGCCAGGGCCACATTCTTGAGTGGCAGTGATCACAGAGTCAGGACTAGACTCCTGCGGGGATCAGAGCCAAACAGGTGGGTGCCCCTCCTCCTGACCTCATTATCCTGATCCCACTCAACTCACCCGGACCCCATCCCCCACTTGTCTTCTCCTGGACCCTCCTCTCCTCTCCTCATCTCATTTCTCCCCCTCTAAACGCTCTAATCCCCCATTTTTCTTCTCTTCTTCTACCCTTCTCACTGCATAAACACTGCAAAAACCAGGCACCAGTCTCTATCCAGCTTCCATGTAGACAGAGAGAAACCCTCTTCCAATGGGTGCCTCAGCTGTAATAACAAGATGCTTCCATAAGACAAGAAAGGACCTGAGGTTTGTTCAAGTTCAGGCAAGCTGCAGCCACATCTGGTAGCTATGATGGCTTCACTAACACAACTCCTTTGAACATTCAAATATCCATAATATTAAACCAACCCGACACAGTGCTGATTAGATGGAAAACGAATTAGTTTGATGCCAAGGCTGCTGTCTTGTAGATGGAGGCAGAGGGGACTCAGTCACGCCAAACAACCTATCACCACGGTTACCGTGGGAAGCCAGTCAGACACTTATTGTCATGGAACCCGAGAATGCAGGCTATCCTTGAAAGGCACCGACTACGGCTACGGCTACGGAATCGGAACTATAGTTAGTGCACTACTGCTTAGATTCCTTACCAACTGTTTGAATATTATCGGTCCGGAATCTACTGTTGCCACGGACGAATGTTCCGTAGATTTCTTTCCATATGGTGTATTCCCATACCGTAGCATTAGAAAACATGGTGTTTGTCAGTGGAGAAGGTCGAAACAACGTTTGTCTCCCCTGCTGTGGGGAATCCTAGTCCTAGTGGAGTGATGCCGGTGCGGGCACCTCCGATCGCTCGTGCTCCATCCGGGCCGCGCCTCGCAGGGCCCAATGGCCCCCTGTCGGCGCGTCTCCAGGACGTAGCTTTGACAGGGTAGACAGTATTTGTATTCAATAACTTTGTGACAACATAAACAGATTCAAGGTAAAAGTGAAGTACTCAGCACATGTTTTTGTCCGAAGCGACTTCAAATGACCGAGGACCTGGGTCGGCTCCTTGTGTACCAACTATACCAACTTACAATAAAACCTAAAGTGGCGCTGTTAATAAACTACTGACACGGATACGTAGCAATAGTGCCAATGTTATCGTAAGGGAATTCCGTAGCAATAGTCACTTGGATCCTGAAAAGGTTTGAGACTTCCGAACCATGTCTGAGTGTGCATGTGCACATGTGTTTGTGTATGATAGAAGAAAGGATGCACGAATGTTTGAAATAAAAAAAAACTCAAAATAATTCACTGAAGCTCAGCATACATCAATAAATGAAAGATCACTACGAACAGAAACATTTGTCTCTGTCAACACTGAATTGTCAATACAATCCATGCCAGGTCATAAATTTAATAACATCAAGGTCCCGATTCAATTCGCACTGAGACGCCAGCAGCCTAAATCACTCGGGAATCTAGTGGAAACTGAGAAGAAAAGAACGATAACTCACACGACCCATATCCCTGTAATGGTTAAGGCTGGTAGGCTGACAGGTAATATCATCCAAAGAGACATCTCCAACGCTCGTTCATCAACCGCTCCTCCGGAGAGACTCCTTTCCTTTTGCGCCTTCGCCAGCCTCGCTGTCGTTGCTCATCAATTGGCATTTAAGTTCTTGGCCAGACCATTTCAAATCACGTTTTCGTAACTTTGTTGCGAAGTGACGTCTCCTCCCCCTACATGAGATGTACACAACATTGTAACATTCCACTTGTGTGGGTACAGTACGAGTCAATTACTACAATACTAAGTCGCCATAAGGTATTAACAAGTCTCCAATTAACCTTGTCGACGAAAAAATATTGGCAACATATTCTTCTATGCAAAGGGAAATATACAAAACAGTACTTTGCAGAAGCTATTTTTCCAGCAAAATGGCTGAGTGGTAACATTATGGCAAGTTAGCGACTCGTGTAGGCAATGTGGAGCTCCTTCATTCGTTATGTGTGGATGCTCGCTTGAGCTAACGTTGGGTTTCCCCAGTATCCTACCTTCTGTTTCTCTCAGCTGAAGTTCTTCTTCCACCTTTTTGTCTAGCTCTGTTAGGCTATGCCGGGATGGAAGACGGAGCGCAGCGCTTAAAATATCCCAACCGATTATCCTAGCCTTACCTTTCTCTGAAGTCTATCCCTATAAAATCACAAGGAATCGAAGAACGGTGGTGGCATTTGGACGCCGTCTCCAGCGTCTCATTCATACTGAAAACAATTTCCGTTTGTCCCTACACTTCTCTCATGTCAACCAGTCCCTCCGTTCAGTGAGGAGGAGCGTGAGTGTGCATGTAGCCTGTGTCCCTGTGTGCTAAGTTTAGATTCCAGCGCCGTGTGGAGGGCCCATGCTGGTAAAACAGCCAGATGTTTTCTCTCACCACCTCCCTCCCCCATTTGTATTGTTAACAGTCGCCGTAAATCGTAAGGGTTGTAGCCTTACAAAAGTTGTATTGCATGGCCGCATATGCAAGTTTCAATATTACAAGAATTACAAGCACAAGAATTTCCATTACATTTGTTTTAAAAACGTGTGTCTTTATTTTGCTCCTTACGTTTACTTTAGGATACATTCATTTTCTTCTTCAGCAATTCTGGTGTCATTGTGTTGCTGATGATGAATATTTAGGCCATTTACCCCCTCCGACTTCTCAAATATATTACAGTTAAGGTTAATAGTATTAGTAACAGTTAACTATATGAAGTAACATTTGTAATGGTTTAGACTTGGCTTGCAAAATAGGAGAAATGTAAAAGCAAAAACATTTTCCATAGCTTTACCGTGTCTTTTGACTAACAAAAGGTGTGTAATGGTGCTCTCTCTCCCTCTCTGTCCGGCCTGCTAAGTTAGCTTAACTAACTTTAAATATATAGTTTTTGTTGTCATAGGCAAAACTTTCTATAGCATCCCTAGACATTGTGCCACAAGAATAGTTAAAAGGTGAGTTTACCACTATATTATGGACTCTCTGTGCATCTTGATTCTCTGCACACCGTCTTTTAATCAAGCTTTCAGAGTGTCTTAGTTGCAGTATGTCTCAAAGCAGTTTTTTGTTATTGACAACAAAAACTGCAAACTGTACTTTTAAGTCCTGCAACACTCTGCCTACTTGCTCCCCCTAGTGGTTTACTGACAGGTAAGTCATCAAACTGTATTACTCTGGGAAGATCGGACCACTCCAGAAGTTCTTCAAAATATTGAAAAGGGTAACCCATTTTAAATGTTCTTGAGCCATGTAGCATCTGTAATATCCAGCTTCTTGTATTACAAATAACATACAAAACAAGGCATTTGACAGATGCAGTGTACAGATAAGTGTATGTTCAACATAAGATATGTTACATAATATTTGATAAAAAAAAATGTACATTCCCATTCACCCAAATCAGTAGTCCTTGTGGAGTAACACACAATAATTGTGGCCACTCACAGTTTCACAGTGGTGCCATACCCCCACACTCCAAACCCAGGATAAAGTGGTTCGGTGAAGGTAGTCTGCACCTGGTATAGAAGCACCATGGGATCTGCCACGCTATAAAATGCCAGTGTTCCCGCCCTGTGGTCCAGGTAAATCCCCACCTTCATAGAGCCAGGAACCGGGATGGTAGTGGACTTGCCGTTGTGGGTGAAAGAAAACTTGTCGTCCGAGCAGTAGAGGGTCCAGGAGTGTTCGTTCCAGCCGAAGCTGCTCTCATTACTGTTGCCCTTGCGGCGGAGTCCGCGGTAAGCCACGGCAACGTCCACCTCTGTGCCGCTCCAGTCCACCTCCCAGTAGCAACGCTTTCCCATCAGGCCCTGGGTGCAGAGCACCTGCTGCCAGTGGTCGAAACGGTCGGGGTGGTCGGCGTAGGGCTGCATTGCGGTGGTCATCGTCACCGCTGTGTTGCCGCGCGACAGACGGAGGCTCTGGTGCGCTGTGCTGGGGTCAAGGGTTGGCTGACAGGAGTCTGGGAGATGGGAATGAGAGTTTTGACATGAATTAGTCCTGTGCACTTCATTGCACTGTTGCCTTTGTATGAAAACTTTAAAAGACCATCGGTTGTCACCCTATTGTGTTATAACAACAACGTTGAGCTACAAAGCAAATATCTGTGATTTTGTGAAACAACAGAACTAAAAACTCAGACAAAAAAAGCTGAGCTCTCTATTAGGATGCGAAACTTAGCCCTGAGAGATAGAGCAACTGTTATTATGCCATGGTCTTGTTTTCTGTTACTGTAATAGAGATGGCTCTGTCTTATGCATGTGAGTAGTTATTCTGGAATGAAGCTGTGTAAAACTTCCTCGCCTCTGGCATGTGCTCATTCACTGAATTTCTGCAGTTGCAGAGCTTAAACCAGTTCTACAGAAACCTGACATCAGGCACACAATGCAGATGTGCCACCCTCTTGTTAAACACGCACACACACACACACACACACACACACACACACACACACACACACACACACACACACACACACACACACACACACACACACACACGCAAACCATAGACATGTTTTCCATAGATAACTGTCATACTCACACTGCAAGAACTCCTCTCGTTTTGTTGGTTCCAGAGTTTGGAGAATATGTACATCATTTACTAGGGATGAAAATGCAGATTCCCATATTCATAGACACATACAGACAAGGTGGTCAGAAATAGTAGTATTGTAGAGAGCTGTCGAGTGTAGAGTTGGTCAAAAAGTCATCATCTATGACTGTTTTTACTGTCTCTACTGTTTGAGAGTATGTGCCTCCTGCTATTTCCATCTGACCTACCTGTTGAACTGATTTTTGCCACCTCCATTTTGCTGACCTCATCTAGTTGAGCTTTCAGTTCAGCAATGGCTCTCTTAGTGGGCTCAAAAGAGAAGGACGGGGCCAAGGCTACTTTGGTCAAATCCTCATAACCTGATGGAGCAGAGAGGGACTGCCAGCTCTGAGAGTCACAGACAGGACAGACAGATCCGTTATCACATCATAGGCTTCACTTTTCATATCAGACACTTGTGATCAATGTCATCAGGGGTGAAAATAAGTCATTTGAACAACATCACCTGCCACAGATCTAAACCATTATATTGTTTCAATTCATGCACAACTCCATGAGCTAATATTGTGGGGGCACTAACATACCTAATATATGTTAATTCTGATCATATCTATGTGGGGAGTCACATAATTCTATCAAGGGAGTAAACTGATATAGCTACATTACAATTTTAGTCTGTCAAATAATTTCGGATATTGAGAAAGAGGACAGTATGTAAAAATGAGCTCTTCACAATATGTAGGAAGAGTCTTCACAGATAATATCCATGTGAGCAATGTATGTAGGGGAAAAACAAACAAGAGCCTGAGAGGAAAAAAACAACAGCTTTGTCATGTAGGCCTCACCAGCAGAAAGTGGATGTGGTCATCAGTGTGCGACAGCATCTCGAGGTCGTTGTGCCTCTTGCGCAGCAGCATGATCTCCTCCTCCATGCGGTCAAGGTGGGCCTCACCACGGCCCACCGTTGCCATCTCCTGCGCGCCGATCAGCTGCTTCACCTCCGTATGGTGTCGCTGCAGAGCCTGAATCAGTTCAGTGAACACTCGCTCGTTCTCCTCCAGGACCACCTGCGCCGAGTTCTGAGAGGAGAGAGAGAGAGCGACGGGGATGAGAATGGGAATATGATAGGTTTGGGCTTAAACTGGTTAGGTTTATTTATTTACCATATTTCAAACACAAAGTCAATTCATAGGGCTTTACATTAAGTATAAACACAGTTGACTAACAATTATGATGCATTTCAATGGTGCTAAATGAAAACAATAAACAACTAAATAGAATATAGATGTAATTTTGATACCTAAAAGTAATATAAATAGTTAAGACCAAAGTGTACAGTAAAATCGAATTGTAGGTAACAGCATAACACAAAAATCACAAATACTTTTAAAACCTGACAATGATGTGATTTTGCATCATGGTACAGTAAGCCAATGGACACAATGTGGAATGTCAGCCCAATAAAGACATGCTGGTAACAATGTATGCACAAATGAACTGTTTTAGAGGTAATTGTTTTTTAATTAGCTGGCAAATATACAGCTAGCTGCTCTCACCTTGTGAGATTCCACAGCCCGTCTGAGCTCCTGCCATCTCTTCACTCTGTCCTCGATTTTCTCCTGTGACATCATCAACTTGGCCGCTAGTTGCTTCTACAAGAAAACGCCACATCGATAAACAAAATCGTCAGAGACTTTACTTGTTTTTACTTGAGTGTTTGTCTAGGGCCTAGACTCTAGGCCAACGAAACACAGCAATGTCACGTACCTGTTTTTCAGTCCTCTCAGCCGCAGCGGATACAATGTCATGTTTTTTGTGTTCATCCATTAGACACGTCACACAAATACAGGACTGGTCAGTGCGGCAGAACACTTCTCGAAGCTTGTCATGCTCGGCGCAGATTTCCTCCCGCAGCTGTCCAGTGGCCGTCACCAGCTTGTGCTTCATGAAAGCAGGGTACTCGTAGTGGGACTGCAGGTGTGTCTCGCAGTATGAGGCCAGGCATGTCAGACAAGACTTTACGGCCTTTGACTTCTTTCCCATGCAAAAATCGCACAACACGCTACCGGGGTTAAAACGACCACTGACCCTTGAACTCGGTCTACCACCACTGGGTGTTGACCTCCGCGGTTTTTCCAGAGTGCTGTACTTATCCCGGTCCATCCTACTGCTGCTACGCGACATTTTGACACCGTGACACACGTAGTGTTAAGCTACTACAAGGGCAGTGGATGTAGTTACACTGAGAGGAATCTGGTTTCAATGAAACCGTATGTCAGCTGCTTTTTACGCCCGGAATGTCAAACTCTAGGTGTAACCGGTATTCCAGGTTGGGTCAACAAGTGCCTCGGGGCGTGGCAGAATTTTACAACCCATCTATCCATCCAACCCATGCAGTCAAGTGGAATTACAAGTTGAGAGAGAGGGAGAGAGAGAGAGAGGATGACAAACTAAATAGTTTTGCAGTTATGATCCAGGCAAAGGTGAAAATAGATTGTTTATTTGACTTGAAAACATCCAAGCTAGTCTGCTCCCAAACACCATTGACAATACATAATGCAAATAAATAGAATTCAATAACACAAGACTCCGTGATGGTGAATATTTCTACTTTCTAATGGACCTGAAATATTTGTAAGTATCAGACAGTATCAGTATAAGTACATAAAGACGTAAAGACATTTTCCACACTGAACTGCATTTAGCACAAAAGCAGCAGCAGCAGTAGTAGTATCTTCCTATCATTTATTCATAAATGAGTAGATTCTTTACCTGCTCATCTACATCTCTTGACATTTGGGTTTCTGCAACAACTAAAGAATACCTCAGTTTAAAAAATCCAGATGTCCCTCCTGTATGACTTACCGTAGGAGCCATTTCTATCCACCTTTTAGTTAGGTTTATTTTAGTATTACTTATTTTAGCCACTTGGGGGAGTATTGCACTGGGTGTGGCACGTCACTGGGAATTGGGTATATCTACAGGTGAGATTAGTCAATTAGGGAAAGGTGTGGATGGCGGGGAACACACGGTTCTTACCGTAGCCGTGAAACCCCTTCACCGACAGAGTCTTATTTATTAAGCAAACAGCACTGGGTGAAAAGACCAATTTTATGTACAAATTTCTGCCTTTATAATAAACGGGAGCACCACCCAAAGAGAGCTCATGCACCAAGGATTATTTGCTACGCGTTGGGAACACTTTGCCGTCCACACTGAGGCTTATAGGATAGCCTCCACACTTACGATAGTTATTACTTATTTATTTCAAGAGGACATATTGAAAGGGCAGCCAAAATAATGATAAAAGACACCTGGAAGGAAGGTTGACATGTCAGAAGATTATGGGACAGTAGAATGAATTAGTGGTACATACTCCAGTATGCAGTATATGAGCCAGTTGTTGGATGTAATATCACGGCACACAATGAGTTACAAGAATGGATAATGGATGAACAATTTATTAATACAATAAATGGTAAGCTTAAATGTTAGAAGAATGTAAGCTATACCCCAAATGGATGAGTATACATTTAAATAATCACAATTTAATGAATTAGACCAAACCATATAGTAGTTGTACAGTAATAGGAGTGAAAATACAGTATGCCACAACATCAAGTTTAAATCTCTTACTAGTCTCAGTCATCGGTCATCAGTCATTTCACAGACAGTGAAAAAAGGTAACATATACCATTAAGCACTGCAGAGGTGGATTTTCAGATGCTGAAAGTCTCTTGAATGACATATACATAAAAAAAATCAGAGAGAGATCCACACAATCACACCATTAGATCCACATTTATCAACCTGTTTCAGAACCAGGTAAGATGTATTCTAGTTTGAGAAGTTCAAAAATGTCATTTCTTTAATATAATGGCTTTTCTGAGACGAGTCCAGAACCTCACATTGCTTAGTGCATTCCTCTTCCACTTGAGGTAGGTGTTCTTTTTCAGATACTTATGAAGTCCGAGCACTCTCCTTATCTTCTTATCTTCCACATCTTCAGAATGATGAGATGATGGCTGGGTTTTGGTTCGCCCCCAAGACCAAGCGCAGGACTGGTGCCAGTTCAATACCTCAAAACCGACACCGAGGAACTGTCTATGAAGTGCTGAGTCACCACCACGATAACGTTGCGGCTACCTATGAGGCCTTCGTCCACAATATTGGAGGTGATTGACTTGCCTGCTTCAAAATCTCGCTCGTGAAGGCAAAGCTGAATTGGGGGGATTCCTTTCTCAAGGCGTTCTACAAGCTCATCCCTTACCCAGGCTTCATCCTTGCTGGAGTAGATCACAAAGGCATCATGAGAGCATTCGTCCTGTCTAGACGTTCTGTAGCCTCTTAGCAATATGCAGCAGTAACGCAGATAGAACTGGAACTTGTAAACCAAGAATAGGAGTAACATAACAGCTGCAAGTATGGGCACCACTGTTATCACTCTCTTTGTATGAACACAGTGTGTGGAGTCAAAGTCAATCACTCTAGAGTTCATGGATGAGGGTTTGCATGACATTTGTTGAGGATCTTTTAGAACTGATTGATGATTAATGATCCAGGAAATAAATTCAGTGTGAGAACAGGAACATTCTATGGGATTGAAGGACAAATCAAACACCAGAAGATCCACGGGGAGATTCTGAAGAATGTTTGGAGAGATACTGGCTATATTGTTGCCAGCCGCATGAAAAAAGGTCAGTTTTGACAGACTGGGACGGGTGAGGAAGTCCACTTTGGTCAATTTGTTCCCTCTAAGAGTCAAGTGTTTTAAATGATGCAGATCCTGGAAAGAAGTCAAGGGTATGTCTCCAATGGCACAATTTGAAACGTCCAGCACCTCCAACGTTGTAAGATTTAAAAATAATTGGCTAAAAATACCGTTTACAAAGCTGTTGCCAGCTATTTTCAATTCCTTCAGACTGCTCAAACCATAAAAGAAACTGTTGTATTTAAAGGTAATTTGTGAATAAGAAAGGTCCAGATATTTCAAATGCCGAAGGTTTTGCATAACAGGATACTCATGTTCAACTATAACTTTTGTGTCATGGATATCCAATATTTCTAGAGATGTATGTCTTGAAAGTCCAAATACTCTAAGTCTAACACCTGCATTCACACTCAGATTCAGATACCGAAGTTTAGGAGTGTCAATAAATTCTGCATCACAACAAGACATTATCAAATTACTACCGCTTATATCAACATATTCTAGACTAGGCAAATCCTCTATCCTTTTGAATTCTGATGGATGATAATTGCCGTCGAAGGCCATTTTGAAGACCATTTTTTTTAAATTGGGTAGATGAGACAGATTAAGTCCTGGTATAGTGGCCATTATGCCTTCAACCACAATAATCTCTTTGAGGTTTTGAAAATGAAAAAGTTCTCCGATATCCAATTTAACATAACTCAGAAAGATTTTTGAACAATTAGTCATGCAACGGAAGATGTGACCTGGTAGCTTTGAAGATGTGGATTGATGCAAATATATCTCCTGAAAGTTTATGTAACATAGATTGTCCAAGGAATCTGTGTATATATGGATCCTTCCAGATTCCCGGTAGCATCCAATTCTCAACCTTTTCACATTTAAACCATTGAGGCCTCCAGTAGCATCTCTAACCATCGTGGATGAGCTGAAGGTGTCACGTAGATCTAGCTCTTCCAGGTGAAGGCCTTTAAATGCCCCTGTTTCTATGAAGGCTATTGGGTTTCTGGACAATATTAAAGTGATATTGCTACCCATCTCACTCAAAACAGAAGTGTGATCAGCCCTGATAGCAGATATGTTGTTTGTATGAAAGTCCAGTAATGTGAAGTCCTTGAAGCTGACAGCATAGGTTGGAAGAGCGATGGATAATAAGCTGTTTGTTCCCATTTTTAATTCCTTTAGGTTTGTTAAATTCTGTAAATTCAGACTATCCCAGGAAAGCAGACCGATGTCTACTAGGACAAGCTTGTGTATTTTTTCCAAAACATTAATGCTGCTTCTTCCCAAATATTTGACTGGATTTCCGGTGAGAATCAAAACAGATAAATTCCTTACATTAAAGAAGGCATCATTGTCAATGTGTTTGACGTGACATCTGTTTAAAAGAAACACACAAAACACAGAATCAGTATCAAATAATCATGTTCACATTGTGCATAATTTGTCTGCATTGTCAGTTTAGTAGATATGATGCTGTCCAAGAAATGAAATGAAACAAAGAACCCCTCTGTCTACCTTGTGAGATCAAGATGTTGCAGTAATGGTAGTCTGGGGAAAACACTTTTCTCCAAGATGTTTAGGTAATTAAAACTGAAATCCAAATGTTCTGTCGAGGGAGGGATACTGGCTGGGATGTAGCTCAGGTTCCTCCTGTAACACGAGTATTGGAGATGGGGAACAACCTGAAAGCAAGATAGACTTGTTAAAGTCCACAAATATATAGCGAGACAGAATTAGGTACATGTTCTAAAAACTAAATGACACATTATCATACCTCTAGGCAGGTTTCCATATCTCCATTAATTTTGACTGCGCATGAAGTAGTAAGAATTATCCACATAACTGGAAGTGTAATCCTGTGTACCGGCAAGGCAGCCATTTTAGATAAACTGACAGAGATCATAAAAACCTTTGTTTATCAGAGTTGTGACTATGCTATTGTTAAACAGGGAACAGACAGGCTTTCTTGAAAACCAAAGAGGAACAAAAACCACGTATCACAGCGGAATTTCACAGATGACGGAACAAAGGAACTGTGACTATTTTATTGTAATTGTCAGTCAAGTTGAACTCACATGATGAGATCATCTCATTTCACCTGTTTTCTGAGTTTTTTTCTCGCAGTTATTTGATCACATCTTACTGTACTGTATTGAAATTGTCTGATAGTGCCAAATACAGTATGTTTTCCTATTTTATAATTATCACAAAGTAGAAATGATCGAATAATCTTTCATTATAATTTCTATCATTACTTGTTTTAGTATAGAAATTGAATATATCATATAATCAGTCAATCCACTGATCTATTCCATTCACTGAACTGTCAGCAAACTTCAAACTGAGGGTAATATAAGTTGCAAAAAGTATCAACCAGTCATTGTCGATTTAAAAGGCAGTGTTCCATCTACTGTCGGAAAAATGGAACATCAAGATGTCAAGTCTAATGTGTGTTAAGCTCCCTTTTCCATTGAAGTGCATTCCAACTTTGACATATTAAAAATATAAACTGTCTTTAGCCTGTGTTTCATTTCAAGTTAAGGCATGTGAGAATCTGAAAGCACAGGTAGAAGTCAGTCTTTCTTGACGTCAAACTTCCTTTTCTGCAAACCACATAGCATGCTGTCTACTTCAAAAATGGTGATTTACTGTTTGTTGGGAACCCTCTGTCCCTGTAACTCACTCTCTATTTCTGGTCTATTTCTAACAAATTACTGATTTTTACCATATTTTACATATACGTTTGTGTAATGTGCAGTGTTGCTTCTTTTAAGCTTTGGCCACAAGAGGGCAGGGTTCCACAATGGAAGGACCCTAAGTAGCGCTCCATCTCAGGATGTTCACAGAACTGAGGTGAATGAGCTCTGGCTTAGTTGGTGGGATCTGTTGTCTAGGCACAAATGCCACCTGGATTGAAACCATTTCATTTTCAAAGGCAGCCTATGCCATTGATCAGTTCGAAAAATACTAAATATCACATAGGCATTTAAAGGTCAGCATAACTTGAAACACCAGCTAAGAAGATTCCCTTCCCTATCAGAAGGCCAGAATTTTTGTTGAAACCTATGCGAACCACTGCGGATCAAGTGTTAAGGTGGGTTTTGCCAAAAATCGAGACAATTAAACAACTTTGCACCATCTAAATTTTCAAGGGAGTTGGTTGTTCAATTGAAAATGTTTCTATATTTACATAACAACAATAACAATTGAAACGGTCTTAAGGCACTTTATAGAGCCCAGAATCTGAACCGCCAAGAGCGAGCACTAAGGCAACGGGGAAAGGAAAAACTAAAGTGAACTACAGTGAGACTGTAGTCAAATTCTACAACTATGGTAGGTGCTCCAGATTGCAATGAAACAATGATCAGACTGCTGCCCACATCATAAGGATCAATTCAAGACCAAACATGAATATACTACATTCTTATACATTTGCACATAACTTTGATGTCACAATTGTCACAATCAAGGTTCTCTCTGTGACAATGGGGGAAAACTGGAGCAAGCAACCAGGTGTTCAGGAATGCAGGATGTGGTCATCAGTTAAACTGTGACGAGTCTATAGTGTGCCTGATAGCACCCGATGCAAGCATGATCAGTCACGGTTGAGCAACCCCACGGCCAAACACCAGAGATCTGAATGTCTATTCTGTGGATTTAATCACTCTCATGGTGAATTCAGCCTCACAATATGTTTTGTGGGGACACTTCCTTGACTACCTCCACCTCCTCCTCATTGTGAGGCAAAGCTGTCAAATCATACCATTTTATACTGTACATATGCAGCAACAAAGTTGTTTTTATATTTAATATTGAAACCAGACATGCATTTCCTGAAGGTACTGTAACCATACCAGCAATCTAAACATTTCAATAGAGTTGCAAAAATGCATAACTGACATGCTTAGCTGAGAAAGTGCTTGGCAACACATCAATGACTAGATTTAGGTATGTTTCTAGGGATGTTTCTAGGAATGCCAGGGCTAAGATGGCTCTGGGGAACGTGTCTCTGCTCACCTACGACCACCACACTCAAGCTTTGTCTGCCTAGGAGACTGCCATGCCGCCCTGAAATGACCCACCACTGATGATTTCTAAAGATATTTAGAAGATTGTCAAACTAACTCGCCAAATTCAGCAGCAAAACACTTAAGTTGAAACATTTAAGTTCCTACAGGTAATACGAACCTCTAAAGGTTAAACTCTGATTAATAACCATCCATACTGCAAGGCAGAAACATATTTTTATGAGGTGGAGGTTTTGACAAAGCATGCATACTTTTATCCCTGACCACTTTACAAAAACACTCTTTATCTTTGTCAGTCTCTCAGTTGAAATACTAGTGGGTCAGCTGGCATGGATCTCTTCCATCTGAGATAAACTGTTGTTGTTGTTGTTTTAAATATAATATTAAAATGCTATTATGTCTGCCTTTCACAAAACCGAACCCAACAGCATCCTAGTTGATAAAGGTCATGGCGAAGTGTGAGAAAAGCAGAAGTCTCACACTGCCAGAGAGACTGCAGGGAATATGATACAGGGGTATTGCAGGTGGGTGGATAGATTTAGCTAATCTCTCACAAGAAGATGTCGACATGTAGAGACAGCCTCGTGATAACCCCTTCTGAAGGTTAGGACATGCAATTTCTTGCCATATTATTGACTTGATGTCCAGTAGCACCCATAGAGATTTACAGCAGGGAATATCATTTAGATTGATGCAAGTACATTCTTGTATATAAAAACATTATTCTCTAACAGGACTTTTCATCACCTTTGTTTGCAGGACAGATTACCTGATTTAATTCTCATCATCGACAACCCATAAACTCATGAACTTGCTGTTAAAAGTAGTGTTACAGTTCTTCAGCTATCATACTATTCCTACTAGTCTGATGAGGATATTAAGTAAGTGACATCTGTACTGATGAACTGTCAGTGCTGCCATAGAGAAGCACAAAGGTTGTGTAGCAGTCCTTGCCTGCAGTCACAGTAGCCACAGTTGCTGATGGCCCAGACATGTATCGGGTATCGCTCTGCAAAATATAGCCTTGATGGAGAAATTCCTATGCACCTGTATGTTCTAAAGTGTGCTTGCCATGTGTATTATAGCTTTGGAAGTAGGTTGAGGCCTAAAGGTTTGCAGACTTTGCTATACCTTCAGAAAAGTGGAGGACAGAAAGTAGCCGAGTCACCCGATTGAGCCTAACTGCCCAATGAACACACACCTCAAGTTCAAGTTCAAGTTCAAGTTCAAGTGCTTTATTTGTCACATACACGAACATGGCCAACGTGATGATGAAACATCACCCTTCCAACCGTAATGAACTGACATATATAGAGACACCAACAAAACCTTTATTTGCTTTATTTGCCACATACACGAACATATAGTGAAATGTAAAAGGGTCTACGCTCCACACTGTGCAAAAATTAAATTAAATTTAAAAAAGGAAAGAGTGCTGAATTTACCTAGGGTCCTCCCTGGAAGTGATGGCGGCATTTTATAATCCAATGGCCAAGTTGATGATGAAACATCACCCTCCCAAACCCCCACGATGAAATGACTTATATAGACACACCAACAAACCAAGTCTTCACTCCACTGAGCAAGTGTGTCTTGCAGCCGTCTTTGGAGGTGAGTATTTACAGCTGTAGAAGCTATGTGTCTGTTGCAGGTATATTCATCTGGTTGGTCTCGTAACCCTGTTTTTGCTCACTGAAGATGATGACTGTTGGGATATAACACCTGACTGTTGGAAATTAATTTATCAGATTTCTTTTCAACCAGATTTAGAAATTGACGATAAACGCTAAGCTGGCCTACTTTAAAGATTAAATCACAATTGGCAAATTATGTAATGATTATCACACTGGTAAACAATAAACATTTTGGAATTTAAATTTGTAGTTAGGTTTAGGAATTTGATGTTTTGGAGTCAACTGCACTTGTTTATGTTTGCACCCTTTTGTTGTCATGTTTGTCTTTTTAGAGGAAAAGAAGACCTAAAGCATGGAACGAAAAACTCCTTCTGGTTATTGTGGTAAGTCATTTTAGAACTCTTTCTGGTTATTGTGGTAAGTCATTTTAGAACTCCTTCTGGTTATTGTGGTAAGTCATTTTAGAATGGCCATAACACTAGATCACCTATGTTTCATTGGAACAACTTGAGCACAACGTCCTTCTTTAGGGGTTTCGCCGAAAGCTAAAACAAACTCATCCTACATAACAAAAAAGGACACGGACTCCATCTCCTGTTAGCTCCTCATAGGACATTAAAAAAGTGTCAGCTTATCATTCTCAACTTTGCATCTATTCCACTGACATTTCTACTATATACTTTAGATATGCAATTCACAGAGGTGTTATACAGAGGTATTGTTGTCTAAAATAAGTGAACTAATAGCTAGCAGACTTGTAAATACCAGCATGAGCCCAGGTTGTACTGATAAAAGTTAGCTAGCTCGCTAACTGATATATTTCTACAATATATTAGCTGATGCTTATGTTTAAAAACTGCTTTTGTCTCACCTTCAAATAGCCATGTACCAATCAAAATGGTTCTAAGGATGTTATTACAATATGCCTGCCTACCTAGCTACCTACAAAAACATACCTTTAAAAACACTAACATCGGGCACATATTAATGTACACTAATACAGTAACATCGGCACATATTAATGTACACTAATACACTGATATCTATTGAACTGTGTAATTTTCTCAGCTCTTTCTTGTGGTTGGTGAGCTGGTTGGACAGTCATCTGCAGATAACGGTGTTATCCTGTCTGAACTGTCTAATGCCCCAGCAGGTGAGAGTGAGAGTGAGAGTTGCACATTTTACTACAAAAACTATTTGAAATGTGAAACAAAGGACATTGTTGGGTGTTTTTGCCCCTACATACTTGTGTTTATTCTTATCTTTATTCATCCTTTTATTTCAAAGCCATTAGCTGTCATCTTAATGTTCATTACCTTTCCTCACACTCATTACTATAACCTCTCCATCATAATTCACTTTTTGTCACGTACATACTGAAGGTGATACAATGTGACTTTTAATTTAACTAATTTCACTTGATACAATTTTAGACTAATTTTGGTTATTAATTACATTACCATGTATTTCAAAGTATATGAACATATAAAAGGAGCAGGGGTTCTGACACCAAGAGCAGAGAAGCAGCGCTATTAACCCCCTGCTTGTTCTCATTCCACATGCAGAGGCACAGGAGGACGCAGCCTATGAGGAGCACCCACGTGCAAAGCGTGGCCATGGAAGCCCCAGAAGAGAGAGGATAAAAGCAGGGGTAAAAAAATTTGGCAAAAAATTTGTCAAAGGATTAGGCGATTTTCTCCTTAAAGGGATTCGTGTTGCGGTCGGATAAATGGAGAAAACAGCACCAAACAAATACTCTGACAAAGTCATAATAATGAAATGTCTTACTTGCTTCTCTGTAAAAAAGAATAAAAAAAAATAAAACAAAGATATTCAGCAGCACATACCTGAGTCATGTAATACTTTTCAACAAGTGATCTTTTTCTGCTCCCCTGTTCTCTCTTCAAATGTAGTACATAAAAGATAACGGGTAACGGGTGTTTGCATGGCCTCATAGCATGATGCATGCCTGCACACCACCGTGCTAGGTGTTTCAGAACCCCGGCTAGAGACCTGGCCAAACTTACTATTTACTGTCTGCTAGCAACATTTGGAAACTGAAACTTGTTTAACAGCCGCTTTGAAGCTGTTTTCTGGACCACAGTTGACTACAAAAGCAACATTTCCAGACAGCTGTGATGCACTGGACATGTACGGCACCAGTTATGTATGTCTGGCATTGATCTTTTGTACTCATGTCGTCAACATTCATTTAATGGAGATTGAAGTGGCATCATATATCAAAGTAAAAGTCCTTCTGCTGCTGGTGAATAGATCATTGAAAAGCAGAAATGCGATTGATCGATACAGAGAGACACGGGCTGAAGGAGGCTCAAGAGAGAGTGTGAGAAAAGGAGAAGTATTGGACAATATCAGAGAAGCTCCTTGGAATATGACTCAGCAGGAGGGTGGACAGGGGGTGCAGATGATCTGTGAAACCTGCCAGGTTTATCATGACATGTAGACAAATCCTCATGATAACCCTGTTGTAAAGGGGTTTTGGAAATGGATGTTCCTTATCTGCTTTCTTACTCACACTTCTAACAGGGACTGCTGAACCCTGATGGACCCCACTTGGACTGTGTTTTCTGACTTAGACATTGAGTCAAAAACAACATTTTGTCACTTGAAATCCCCCCCAGTGTGTCTACATTTTTTTTTTTTTTTACCTTAACTCTCGAAACAAATAACAACTACCAAAACATTATGAAAAATGTCTTTTGAAATTCAATTGTAGTCACACCGGAGCAATTTAACCACTGTTCAAAGTGTTATAGGTAGAGTCTGTAAGTTCAGTTTTTACCTTTAGGTCTGTGCATGTAATCAAATACTCCAAATATCTCTATGTCATTGATTTACTGATTAATTAAATTAATTATATCAACGACTACCTTAACACTATGAATATTTTTTTTGTATGGACCAATTGATAACCTTCCATATGAGAAGATTCCATATTCCCTGAACCATTCAATTGTAGTTACAGCTGAACAATTTAAACTACTGTATTATAGGTAGAGTCTGTAAGTTATATCAGCGAGACATGTGTCAGATAAAAGGCAACTTCTCCTCTAAAAAGATTCTTGACAAGTGGGACTAAAAACCTTCCTCTGTAAGGTCCTATATGTGCACGCACTGTGATAGAACTTCTAGAAAGTTTCTTTTTTTCTTAACTTCATGAACTTAGTACATGGCCACCAAAATGTCCTTGTATGTTTTGTTGTAAATTGGATAGTAGTTTGGCCACTCAGAGTCATGCAAGCAGGTCAAGTCAATACCATCTTCTGGCACCAGAATAAGATGGATCAGTGATCTTAGGCTGTCCCCCTAATACGTCTTGTATAGACATCTTGACACTGTATAGGTAGAATAAAGGTAGAATATTAGCTTAGGGGTGTACTTAAAGTAGGGTTTCTATTGGTCTATTGGCATTGATCTTTTGTATTCTTCATGTAATCTTCAAATTGTGGATGAAAAACAAATATCCTTCTTGTGCTCTTGTATGTATTAAAAAGAACTAAAACTGAAACTTAAACTGCAATTCACACTACAACACTGGCTGAAGGATGGTGAGGAGGGGGACGGGTGTGAAAAGAGGAAGTGTTGGACAGTATCAGAGACTACGACTGCTGGGAAGATGACTCGGCAGGAGAGTAGAGGTAGAGGGGTTGCAGATTACCTTGTGAAACCGGCCAGATTTCTAGTGAGAGTGTAGGGCCATGTAGAGATGTCCTGTTGATAACCCCTTTATAAAGTCTCATACTAAGCCAATGCAAAAGTCACATGGACCATTGTCACTGTCTTCGAAGAGCGTCCCAGTGTGTCTCACACAGCGAGAACTTAGTCTGTCCCCCTAAAATGTCTTGTATAGACATCTTGACACTTTTTATGGGGAAAGGTAGAATATTAGTTTAGGGGTGTAGTTAAAGGAGGGTCTCTGTTGGTTCCCTGGGTACAAATTAAGAGTATTTTAATGTAGTAAAATCAACAAGTACATTTCTAGCACACTTTGTGCTAAATATGAGTATATAACAAATTGGCTTCTTTCTTGAAACTCAAATTATTAATAATTTAGAGACACAATGGTGCAAATTGATACACTAAATAAAACAAGACAAAACTATTTTCTCTCTTCTCTCAAGATGTAAGGACAATCTTCAAAAAATACTCATGGAAATCATTCGGAAAAAATAAATAACAAAGTAATTCTACATATCACGCCATACATATTGAAGCATTAGTCGGTTATGAGGTTAAACAAAGGAGGGCCCAAAAAGTAAAGGTCGGTTTATAAGTACTTTATATTCCAATGATCCCCAAATAGGCAAGAAAGAGAGGATATACTCCATAAACTGGCCACAGGCTCCTCACAGAAATCCTCCAGTTTTGTTTGGCACACGCAATGGCTTCTCCACCTGCTAGGAATGTCTCACAGGTGTCCCAAACATGCACTTCTTTCCTGTTTCCTCAGGTTTGCTTACCTACTTAAAAGTCCCACTTCTTGTTAGAATCAGTAAAAGTGATGATAGCAATTATATACAGGGACGTAAATAAAGAATACAATTATACAGGAAAATAAAGAATACAATGTCACCGTATCCAGTAACTTATAAGTAAACAGTGGATTTCCCTTTTATGAGTTCATCTAGATTGCCTCACCACTACCTCAACAGTTTAATGTAAACTTTGTTACCGACTGGGGTGTATGTGTGAGGGTGTGATCTATGTCCTAATCATCTGAGGCGGTGCCTCAAGGGCAATAAATATACAATACAATACAAATGTACTTATTACAAGTACCACCAAAATATACAAAAGTATTTTATTGGTGCATTACATAATAGTATGCTTTGAATACTTTAAATATGAGTTAAATTTCAGTTGATTTCCAAAAGAAAAAATGATAAATGTACTAATTAAAACAGTTTCTTATATTGCGTGTATGAGAAGTGTTGGTGCACCTCCCTCTCTCCTCTCTCCTCTCCCCCCCCCCCCCCCCCTCTCTCTCTCTCTCTCTCTCTCTCTCTCTTAGCTCTTTTTTCTGGCTGGTGATCTTATGGGGCAATCTGAGGATGAAGCGGTAGGTGAGAAACGCAGTTAAACATGCAGGAACACTTCACTACTTCAAATGAACAAATTAGAAAACACTAAACAAACAGGAACTAATTTTCGTCTTCATTGGATTGCTTACGTATTTGTGTGTAATTTGGATTTTCAAGTTTTTTATTCATTAATTTATTATTATTACTTTGAAAGGACTTTTATGCAACAGAATTAACTGAAGCATCTTCAAATTCAAATGTGTTTCTTTTAAAAAGAACACAGTATACAGCTGTTTTTTCCATATTTTATACAGTTTAAATATACTGTTATACTGATTTGGGTTGTTCTGTCAATAAAGTGTATTTAAAGTATACATACTGAGAAAAGGAAAAAGGTGTGCCAACATTCAAGCATTTCTCCGCGATCTTGGATGACAACACCTATGAGGGACACAATCATGTCATCCGAGGCTTGAGGAAAGAAATTGCTAAGTCGGTTGTGAAAACCGTTGCTAAACAGGCTGGTAAAGCAATCGTCAAAGGTGGGCAAAAAGATAAGAGGATGAACCAGCGTTAGAACCAAGGAGGGGAAACATCTGCAAACGCTGTAATAAGCACATGTTCACTCATGAGGTTGTGAGAAATGCTCTGTGTTTCAACATTTGTATTTGGTTCATGTGAAATAAAAAGTCTTTGAATTGATCATGGTGCCTCCCAAGCTTGCTTCTATAAAACAATAAAATAAAGATATTCAGCAGCACTTCCCTCAGTTGGCATGTCATGGTTCTCCTTGGCAAGAGATCTGCAGAGAGCTGTTCCCGTTCTCTCTTAAAATAGTGCATATGGAGATAAAGGTCAGACAACTGCACACACACACACAACAAACATGCACACACACAAACTTAAAGATGAATTCGTACAAATCCCCCCAGTGTAGGGTGATGGTCATAGCCATGATTAAAGAACGAATGGTTTAAAGGACAAATAGGTAACTTTTGGAACATTCCAAAAAGAAGTGGACCAGTGTCACCCTGACACTGCTGTAGTGTAGGGATGCTTGGAAACACTACTTTTTGTATTTGGGCTATACAAAAAAATGTGTTCTTGTATTTGTATAGAAGTTGGAAGTAGTCTACACCAGAAATGCTGTCAAATCATACAATTTTATACTGTACATATGAGGCAACAAAGTTGTTCTTATATTCAATATTCAAACCAGACATGCATTTCCTGAAGGTACTGTAACCATACCAGCAATCTAAACATTTCAATAGACGGGTCTGGGGAACGTGTCTCTGCTCACCTACAACCACCACACTCAAGCTTTGCCCACCTAGGAGACTGCCATGCCGCCCTGAAATGACCCACCACTGATGATTTCTAAAGATATTTAGAAGATTGTCAAACTAACTCGCCAAATTCAGCAGCAAAACACTTAAGTTGAAACATTTAAGTTCCTAGAGGTAATACGAACCTCTAAAGGTTAAACTCTGATGAATAACCATCCATACTGCAAGGCAGAAACATATTTTTATGAGGTGGGGGTTTTGACAAAGCATGCATACTTTTATCCCTGACCACTTTACAAAAACACTCTTTATCTTTGTCAGTCTCTCAGTTGAAATACTAGTGGGTCAGCTGGCATGGATCTCTTCCATCTGAGATAAACTGTTGTTCTTGTTGTTTTAAATATAATATTAAAATGCTATTATGTCTGCCTTTCACAAAACCAAACCCAACAGCATCCTAGTTGATAAAGGTCATGGCGAAGTGTGAGAAAAGCAGAAGTCTCACACTGCCAGAGAGACTGCAGGGAATATGATACAGGGGTATTGCAGGTGGGTGGTTAGATTTATCTGATCTCTCACAAGAATATGTCGACATGTAGAGACAGCCTCGTGATAACCCCTTCTGAAGGTTTCTTGCCATATTATTGACTTGATGTCCAGTAGAACCCATAGAGATTTACAACAGGCAATAGCATTTAGATTGATGCAAGTACATTCTTGAATATAAAAAAAATATTCACGAACAGGACTTTTCATCACCTTTGTTTGCAGGACAGATTACCTGATTTAAATTTTTATTCTCATCATCTACAACCCATAAACTCATGAACTTGCTGTTAAAAGTAGTGTTACAGTTCTTCAGTTATCATACTATTCCTACTAGTCTGATGAGGATATTAAGTAAGTGACATCTGTACTGATGAACTGTCAGTGCTGCCATAGAGAAGCACAAAGGTTGTGTAGCAGTCCTTGCCTGCAGTCACAGTAGCCACAGTTGCTGATGGCCCAGACATGTATCGGGTATCGCTCTGCAAAATATAGCCTTGATGGAGAAATTCCTAGTCAAGTTGAAAATTAAATGTTCAGTGAAGTTCAACACCTTCTCATCAAACCCTCTGTGTTTTAAAGAGAGTAAGTAGAAATGTCTCTCTCTTAATTAGGGCTGTACTTTTAAAGTCTGTCTTCCTTTTCCAGAGATAAAATCAAGAGCATGGCACGCAAACTCTTTCTAGTCTTCGCGGTGAGTCACTGCTTTATGTTCATGATGGTTATCAACATTAATTCATCGTGACAATACAGAGATAACTGATTGAGGTGTGAACCACATTTTTGCATTACCGGTAATCATAAATCAACGCCTAATTTAAATACAAACTCTGTCATTCCCGCAGCTCTTTCTCCTGGTGGGGAGTCTGACTGCGCAGATATCAGATGAAGATGGCATCATCCTGTCTGAACTGTACAACACCCCAGCAGGTGAGAGAGACAGCGAAAGGTCTCAGAACTTCTCTGAACATTTATGTTCTCTTTAGTTCTGGTTATGAATGTTATCAGGTCAAGACATTAAAATACTACAAAACATATGATGCTTTTCTTTCTTTTTCTAAAAATTAAAGATAAGTAAATAAATATTACGGTGAACAGTGTTTTTTTCTTCACATGCAGAGGATCTGCGAGACGCTGTGGTGCACGTGCGTGCCAAGCGTTTCTTTCTTGGCGGGCTCCTAAGGTTAGGATCCCGCATAGCGAAAAAGATCCTCCGGAAGCTTCCTCATCGGAACCGTGAATAGAGAGCAGCGCAACGGTATCCCCCCTCACATGTGCACCGCCACACCTGTGAGCCGACAGAGAAGCATCGAGGCATCTCGGCTCCACTCGTTCAGAGTGAGAATCTGTGAAATGATCACTATGCCGCCGAAGCTGTCCTGCTTGTGAAGAAATAAAGAAGTTCTGGAACATTCAGCCCTCTGTGCTCATGTCATCATTTTCCTTAGGAACTTACTTCGCCCTTTCTCTCTCATATGAAAACATATTGGAAGGGTCATTATTTTCGCATGGTGTAAATATGTTTTAATTTGTATTATCTAATCATGTACTATGTATAATCTCTATTTTCATAAACAAATCATATCATAAAAACCAATAACAGGGACTACAAGAACCGTGTTACAATTGGTCTCTACTGTAGAGCTGAACTGAAAGGGTTGTGTATTATACATGCAAATGTATTGACACTTATTGTCATATATCCTGTCTACAGCTATCCTTTGAGACCAAGGCATTTTTATGCCTGAGTCAACAATAAGCATGTCAAAGATTGTAACTTAATGTAAGATAGCAAAGTAAAGATTTCTCTGACATCCCTAAAAATGCCAAGGGCATTGATTACAATGATCTAGGTTGATATAGGTTTAGGATATTTTTAAACACTTTGACAATGTCTCTTGAATACACATATTTCAACATCTTAACATTTAATCCCATTGTGTTGTGGGTTATCAGAATCCAAGCTTATTGTCTGACTGATTAATGATTCGAAATGTGTTGACTGGACGCAAACTTCAGACTAAAGCATTAACTGACAATAACCATAAATAAATCAAGAACACAAAGAATAAAACAGCACTTCACATAAATTCTGAAGTACCTTCAAGGTCCTTCTGAAGTACTTACAAAGAACCTTTATACATGGAAGATCATGTGGTGACAAACTGGTCCAAAATGAAAGCTCAGAAAAGAGGAAGTAAGCGTCAGGCTTTACATGAAACCATCGTTTCATGTTCGGACATCCTCATGATACCTCTTTATGTCACGGACGTCAGGCTGGACACAGAGGAGAAGGAGGAACAAACACGGGGAGCGAATAGTCAGGAGCTTGATGAAGGAACAGGGACAGACACAGAGTTGAGTCCATACAAGACCAGACTGGGATGTGAGGGGAGTGAGGAGTTTATATAGTGGAGTGTGCAGGGAATCAGGCAATCAGGGGTCTGGGAATGTGTCTGAGGCAGGTCAGTTGAATCAGGAGGGGGCGTGGCAGGAGCAGGGCTCAGCGCTGGTGTGACTCTTTATCCTTCCTATCCTACATCAGATTCCTTTTACTTTGATAAAACTGGCTTGCTAAACCCAACTCTTGACCACCTAGCTACATTTAGTCATTTAGCAGACGCTTTTATCCAAAGCGACTTACATATGTGCGACTTACAATGTATACACATTTTACACTGATGGCACACTGCACATCAGGAGAAATTAGGGGTTCAGTGTCTTGCTCAAGGACACTTCGACAGGGAATCGAACTAGCAACCTTCTGATTACTAAACGACTTCTCTACCACTGTACCACTGTCGCCCCTTAGCTGTAATCTAATGGTCAATAAACCCTAAAACTTAGCTAATTGTAAGCGTAATATATAAGACTATCTCAAGTGATAAAATACAGATGGAGTGTCCCTCAACGCTTGAGTCAAAAACTTCACGTTGGTCACATTGCATTTCTAAGGTTAGTTAGTGGCTAGTTAGGATAGTCTCTGTGATTTTTTATTTTAATGGGAGCAATCGGTTTCTATTGTTGTTGCCCGCTCGCTATATGTGCTATGGAACCGCTGTCAGAATATCATTACAAGGACAACAAACATTTCTTTTTTTTTTTTTTACAATATGTTTATTAGGTTTTTTCAGGTAATTCTAAGTACAAACAGACAAATACTAGGAGTAAGTAAGAAATTATACCAAAATGAAATTAAAAGAGAAAGAAAAATAAGACAATTGAAATCAAATCAAATAAAGGCATAAAAAACTAAACAAAAAACAAACAAACACAACTAACAGACAGGGCGTACAACTCAAGACAATGAAATGTATTGATGCATCACTAGTACACAAAATACATCGAAGAAGAGGTAAGTGGCCTATTGTGAGTCTCATAGCTGCTCAAGATCTCCATCAAATTGAGCAAGATGGTCTAAGAATGGCTGCCAGATCTTGTAGAATTGTTTAAGATTGTTTGTCAAACTGTATCGGATTTTCTCCATATGTAATAGAGAAGTAAGTTCTGATAGCCACGTCTTGAAGAGTGGCACTGTTTCTGACTTCCACAGCATTAGAATCAGTCTCTTTGCAATTAACATTCCGTACATGATGGTGTGCTGTACTGGGATACTTTGAGGCAATAGAGACAGGGAGTAGCCAAACAGTGCCACCTCTGGCTCAGGCTTGAACACACAGTTGTACATTTCAGAAAACCACTTAAATATTCCACACCAGAAGACGTACAGCTTTGGACATGTCCAGAAAAGGTGGGTTAAGGATCCGTCAGCAGCTTTACATCGATCACACAAAGGGGAGACAGTAGGATATATTCTATGTAGTTTGGTTTTCGAATAATGGAGTCTATGCATAACCTTAAACTGGATTAAGTGATGTCTGGCATTAATAGAACAATATTGGATTCTGCTGAGACCCTCCTGCCAAACCATGTCATCAATCTGGAGACCCAGTTCCTCCTCCCAAGCCTTTTTCAAAGAGTGGGTGGCATAGTTCACTTGTTCAGAGAATACCCTGACAAAGTTTGAAATCAAGCATTTTGAATCCGGCGGGCCATGCCAGAAACTGTAAATCCTATTTTCGTCAGGGAGAGATTCAAATTTAGTCAGGTTTTTGGCGGACATAGTTTCTAACCTGAAGGTATCTAAAGAAGTGTGTTTGTGGAAGGGCAAACTTGTCTTTTAGTTGAGTAAATGAGGCAAAATGTTTGTCAATGTACAAATCTTTTAAAACTACGATGCCTTTTTGTCTCCAACTATAAAAAGTTGCATCTGAGAGAGCAGGGGGAAATGCATGATTATGGCACACTGGAGCATAGATGGAGGTACCGGGTAACTTGCAGCACTTCTTAATTTGCTGCCATATTTTCAAACAATTAATAATTATTCGATTTTTCACTTTTGTGTTGGGCAGCCCAGGTGTTGAAAAAAGAAGCGCTGGGAGTGAACTGTCTTTGATGTCTTTCTTTTCAATGGCTACCCATGCAGGGGTGCTTGTTGAAATCTCCAGGTTGTAGCCATCACCCCAGAAGGCAAGAGCTCTAAGATTTGCCGCCCAGTAGTAATGCTGAAAGCATGGCAGCCCAAATCCACCTTTCTCTCTGGGTTTTTGTAAATGAGTTTTTGATATTCTATGAGCGTTAAAACCCCAGATAAAAGGCATGATTATTGAGTCTAGTAACTTAAAGAATGACTTTGTGAGAAAAATAGGAAGGTTCTGAAAGAGGTATAGGAATCTTGCCAGTGAAACCATCTTGATAGCATTTATACGACCCACCATAGAGAGCGGCAGCGTGCGCCACTTGCCAATATCTCCTTTTAGTTTTTCCACCTTTTCATGGAAATTCAGTTTAAATATTAATTTAGGATCCTTTGGAAGGGTAACTCCTAGGTACTTCAGCTTGTCTGTAACTTTAAATGGGAGTTTATGCAGAAATTCTGCTTCATGGTTATCCCCAAGAGGCATAAATTCACTTTTTTGCCAATTAATTGTGTATCCAGAAACTTCTCCAAATGACTTTATGAGGTCTAACAGAATGGGAATAGACTGTTGAGGCTGTGACATGAAGATTGCAACATCATCTGCATATAAGGATAGATGGTGGTCCACATCTCCCAGGTGAATGGGTTCAAGAGAGCTGTGCTGCCTGATACTAATAGCAAGTCCCACGATGTAATGGAAATGGAGTTGACCTTTCTTGATTTGTTAGAATGGAAGAGGAAGGGTGGGCGTATAAAATTTTAATCCATGAGACAAAACGGTCACCAAATCCAAATTCCTCCAATACCCTCCACATATATGCCCACTCTATCTGATCAAACGCTTTCTCTGCATCTAAGCAGAGGACTGCCACCTTCTGATCCTTTCTGTAGTCATGGTACATTATGTTCATTAATCTTCTAACATTAAAAAAGGAGAACCTAGCAGGAATGAAACCAGTTTGGTCTGCATGAATAATGGAGGCGATGTGTTTGTTTAACCTATTTGCCATCAATTTTGTGAAAATTTTCATATCAGAGTTCAGCAATGCAATTGGACGATAGGATGATGTTTCAGTCTCATCTCTCCCTTCTTTTAGAATAAGTGAGATGTTGGCTTCATACAAGGAGTTTGGGAATGTTTGGGTTTCAAATGAGTGGTTAAACATCCTGAGCAAGAGTGGAGTCAGCTGTTCAGGGAATTTCTTATATAGCTCTATTCCAAAACCATCGGGGCCAGCACTTTTACCATTGGGAAAGGATTTTATAGCATCCAGAAGCTCTTGAGCAGTAATGTCAGCGTTAAGCGCCTCACACGCCTCGTCATTTAACTTGGGGAGGTTCAGGTTCTCCAGCCACGCAGCGGTGCCCCCTTTAGCTTTGGATGTATATAATTGTTGATAGTATTCCCTGAAGCGCTTGTTTATATTGCTAGGGTCAGTGATAATGTCACCAGATTTTGATTTGATTTTATGTATAGCTCTGCTAGCCTGCAAACCTCTCAGCTGTCGGGCTAGTAGCTTCTGGGGCTTGTCTCCAAGTTCAAATTGTTTTTGTTTCAGTTTAAACAGTTGGTCCTGCACCTGGGCAGATAGTATATCGTTATATTCATACCTCAGTTTAAGAATATTCTGTAGGGTGACAGAATTGGCAGAAGATTTATAGGCAGTTTCTAGTTGCGTAAGATCTTTTTCAATTTCTAGAAGGCGCTTCTTCTTTTCTTTTCTCCTTGAGTTTTCAAAAGAAATAATATGTCCTCTAATCACAGCCTTAAAAGCTTCCCATAAGGTGGAGTCTGTAACCTCTAGATTATCATTCGTTTCCAAAAAATCTGAGATCCTAGCAGAAATGAACTCAGAGAACGAGGAGTCGGAGAAAAGTGAAGGGCGTAAACGCCAACTAAAGTGCTGTTTCTTATGGTTGAGGTCAAGTACCAATGATATTGGAGAGTGGTCAGAAATTAGGATATTATGATATGAGGTGGAGATAACATTTGAAATCAAGTTTGAGTCAAGCAAAAAATAATCGATTCTAGAGAAAGACTTGTGTCTTTGTGAGAAAAAAGAATAATCCCTATGTGTGGGGTGCTGAAGCCTCCATATATCAACTAGATGCGTGGATAACATTAGAGTATTCAAGGTTGTGGAGGCAGCAGAAGGCACCAGGTTTGTTTGGGCTGATCTATCCATAAAATCGTCAAGCACACAATTGAAGTCACCACTGATGATCACATGAGTATCTGAGAGACTGGGCAGTAAATTGAAGACTTTACGGAAAAAATCTGGGTCATCAGAATTGGGACCATATACATTTAGAAGTGTGACATGGTGTGAATAAATGTGGCCCGTCACTACGATATATCTGCCATTTGGGTCACACATGGTGGAAACATGTCTAAATGGGATAGTTTTGCTTATCAAAATGGCCACTCCACGAGCTTTACTGGAGAATGTAGACTGGAAAATTTGATTGACCCAGCTGCATCTAAGCAACTTTGCTCTAGTGGGCTTAATATGAGTTTCCTGTAGGAATATAATGTCTGCAGCTAAGGACTTCAAATGAGAGAATACTTTTGCCCTTTTAATTGCGTGCCCCAGCCCACGGACATTCCAACTAGTAAGAGTAATGCCACCACCTCTTAAAGAAAGATTAGGATGCATATTTAAGTACAGTGATGTAAACATATGACGCCCTTGAAACACACAAATAACCACATAAGGGAGAAAAACACAAAAAACACACACTTAAGAACTTACCCCCCCTCCCCCCGTCCCACTTTCCCAAACAAAGTGAGAACACGTTCCCTACAAATAGGCACAGAGGCTGCCGGACCATAGGAAAAGATAGTTTAGCTAAGCTAACAAAAGAGCCCTGTGCTCTCTCCAAAATTATTAACATAATTTAAACAACGGTCATGAGAATGTCCCGACCTGCGTGATTGCAGGGGAAGAAAAGCAAAAAAAAGTCACATATGGAAAATATAGCCATCCAAAGCGTATATAATGTTCAGGACAGAGACCCTGCAAACAGCTCGGCTTCTTCTAATGAGGGAAATACCTGCTCCGAATTTCCAAGGGTAACCCTCAGCCGGGCTGGGTAGATGAAACCAACCCTCGCACCAGCCTCCCTTGAGCCTTTTACGAACCTCATCAAAAGCTTGTCGCTGTTTTATCACCTCCACTGGCAAATCGGGAAAGAAATGGATCGCCGCTCCGTTGTACGTCAGGGGGAACTGTTGGCGAGAAAGCTGTAGTATCTTCTCCTTGATTTGGAAGTGATGAATCCTGGCTATCATTGCGCGCGGTCTTGCATCCTCTACCGCAGACTGCTTCCCTAGACGGTGTGCTCGATCCACAACAACCTGGCCGGAGAAATTGCCAGCACCCAGCAGTTCAGGGATAAACTTCTCCAGAAACTCAACAGGGCGTTTTTTCTCGATCCTTTCAGGTAGGCCAACAATTTTAATATTCTGACGCCTAGAGCGAGCTTCCAGGTCAATCACTTTTGAGCGGAGTGCATGGTTTTCCGTCTGCATTTTCATACAGGCTTGTTCAACTTGTGAGAGGCGGAGGTCGTAGCTGGAATTAGCTTCCTCAATTTCAGTCATACGGTTTCCAAGACTCACCAAAGACGCTTGAGTGGATGCCAGGGTTGCCTCTAATGTGTCAAATCGATCAGTCATCGTTTTGTTCATGCTCTCTATTGCCAGAAGAATGCTGCTCGACTCTGCGTCGGTGTCCTTGCTAGCCTCATAGTCTGTCATGACTGGTGCTAGTGCTAGCTCCAGCGAGGGCTGAGTTTTAGTCTTGATTGGGCTTTTATCCTGCGGTTTTCCACGATCATTCTTCGATTTTCGCATCTTCCAGGTTTTAGTAGTTGATTGAATCAACAACAGGTCGGGTAAACTGGTGAATTTTAAATTAAATACCGAATTATTTTATAGCATGGAGAGGAGCTCAAGAAAAACACGTCTACTCCATCTGGTGTTCACTAGCGCCCCCCCAGGACAACAAACATTTCTGAGTTGTATTTTATTAACTAATCAACCACAAGATGCATTTTTTATGATTGGGTGACATTTCCATTTTGTCTGGATGGCTCTAACTGTGAAATAAATCAACATTTAAAGTGAACTGTGATTCATTGCCATAGGGCCTGTTTTATATGTCTAGTGTTGATATCTCTTAATATTCACTTTCTTTCCAATGGTGGTGTGTCATTCCTCACTCCACTGTTTCCGTTTCTTTAGGGGGTCTCTCTCTGGACTTGTTAACTGCATGTTTGCATGCTTTGATTGTCATGTTTCTTTTCTTTTCGAGATTCAAAAAAGACCTACAGCATGAAAACTATGTGGTAAGTTATTTTAAAAAAAAGAATGGCCACAATACTGAACAGCCCATATACAGTACGTTACTGATTTGTACCATATTAAACATTTGTGTAATGTGCAGTGTTGCTTCTTTTCAGCTTTGGCCACAAGAGGGCAGTGTTCCAGCATGGACGGACCCTCAGTAGCGCTCCATCTCAGGATATTCACAGAACTGAGGTGAATGAGCTCTGGCTTAGTTGGTGGGATCTGTTGTCTAGGCACAAATGCCACCTGGATTGAAACCATTTCATTTTCAAAGGCAGCCTATGCCATTGATGAGTTCGAAAAATACTAAATATCACATAGGCATTTAAAGGTCAGCATAACTTGAACCACCAGCTAAGAAGATTCCCTTCCCTATCAGAAGGCCAGAATTTTTGTTGAAACCTATGGTGTTGCGAACCACTGCGGATCAAGTGTTAAGGTGGGTTTTGCCAAAAACCGAGACAATTAAACAACTTTGCACCATCTGACTTTGCAAGGGAGTTGGTTGTTCAATTAAAATTTTTTCTATATTTACATAACAACAATAACAATTGAAACTGTCTTAAGGCACTTTATAGAGCCCAGAATCTGAACCGCCAAGAGCGAGCACTAAGGCAACGGGGCAAGGAAAAACTAAAGTGAACTACAGTGAGACGGTAGTCAAATTCTACAACTATGGTAGGTGCTCCAGATTGCAATGAAACAATGATCAGACTGCTGCCCACATCACAAGGATCAATTCAAGACCAAACATGAATATACTACATTCTTATACATTTGCATATAACTTTGATGTCACAATTGTCACAATCAAGGTTCTCTCTGTGACAATGGGGGAAAACTGGAGCAAGCAACCAGGATGTGGTTATCAGTTAAACTGTGACCAGTCTATAGTGTGCCTGATAGCACCCGATGCAAGCATGATCAGTCACGGTTGAGCAACCCCACGGCCAAACACCAGAGATCTGAATGTCTATTCTGTGGATTTAATCACTCTCATGGTGAATTCAGCCTCACAATATGTTTTGGGAAAACACTTTTATGCACGGAAACAAAGGCTGCTCTATTTTTTTCTTTTCCCCCCCCCCCCCTCTCTCTCTCTCTTAGCTCTTTTTTCTGGCTGGTGATCTTATGGGGCAATCTGAGGATGAAGCCGTAGGTGAGAAACGCAGTTAAACATGCAGGAACACTTCACTACTTCAAATGAACAAATTAGAAAACACTAAACAAACAGGAACTAATTTTCGTCTTCATTGGATTGCTTACGTATTTGTGTGTAATTTGGATTTTCAAGTTTTTTATTCATTAATTTATTATTATTACTTTGAACGGACTTTTATGCAACAGAATTAACTGAAGCATCTTCAAATTCAAATGTGTTTCTTTTAAAAAGAACACAGTATACAGCTGTTTTTTCCATATTTTATACAGTTTAAATATACTGTTATACTGATTTGGGTTGTTCTGTCAATAAAGTGTATTTAAAGTATACATACTGAGAAAAGGAAAAAGGTGTGCTAACATTCAAGCATTTCTCCGCGATCTTGGATGACAACACCTATGAGGGACACAATCATGCAATCCGAGGCTTGAGGAAAGAAATTGCTAAGTCGGTTGTGAAAACCGTTGCTAAACAGGCTGGTAAAGCAATCGTCAAAGGTGGGCAAAAAGATAAGAGGATGAACCAGCGTTAGAACCAAGGAGGGGAAACATCTGCAAACGCTGTAATAAGCGCATGTTCACTCATGAGGTTGTGAGAAATGCTCTGTGTTTCAACATTTGTATTTGGTTCATGTGAAATAAAAAGTCTTTGAATTGATCATGGTGCCTCCCAAGCTTGCTTCTATAAAACAATAAAATAAAGATATTCAGCAGCACTTCCCTCAGTTGGCATGTCATGGTTCTCCTTGGCAAGAGATCTGCAGAGAGCTGTTCCCGTTCTCTCTTAAAATAGTGCATATGGACATAAAGGTCAGACAACTGCACACACACACACACACACAACAAACATGCACACACACAAACTTAAAGATGAATTCGTACAAATCCCCCCAGTGTAGGGTGATGGTCATAGCCATGATTAAAGAACGAATGGTTTGAAGAACAAATAGGTAACTTTTGGAACATTCCAAAAAGAAGTGGACCAGTGTCACCCTGACACTGCTGTAGTGTAGGGATGCTTGGAAACACTACTTTTTGTATTTGGGCTATACAAAAAAATGTGTTCTTGTATTTGTATAGAAGTTGGAAGTAGTCTACACCAGAAATGCTGTCAAATCATACAATTTTATACTGTACATATGAGGCAACAAAGTTGTTCTTATATTCAATATTCAAACCAGACATGCATTTCCTGAAGGTACTGTAACCATACCAGCAATCTAAACATTTCAATAGACGGGTCTGGGGAACGTGTCTCTGCTCACCTACGACCACCACACTCAAGCTTTGCCCACCTAGGAGACTGCCATGCCGCCCTGAAATGACCCACCACTGATGATTTTTAAAGATATTTAGAAGATTGTCAAACTAACTCACCAAATTCAGCAGCAAAACACTTAAGTTGAAACATTTAAGTTCCTACAGGTAATACGAACCTCTAAAGGTTAAACTCTGATGAATAACCATCCATACTGCAAGGCAGAAACATATTTTTATGAGGTGGGGGTTTTGACAAAGCATGCATACTTTTATCCCTGACCACTTTACAAAAACACTCTTTATCTTTGTCAGTCTCTCAGTTGAAATACTAGTGGGTCAGCTGGCATGGATCTCTTCCATCTGAGATAAACTGTTGTTCTTGTTGTTTTAAATATAATATTAAAATGCTATTATGTCTGCCTTTCACAAAACCAAACCCAACAGCATCCTAGTTGATAAAGGTCATGGCGAAGTGTGAGAAAAGCAGAAGTCTCACACTGCCAGAGAGACTGCAGGGAATATGATACAGGGGTATTGCAGGTGGGTGGATAGATTTAGCTAATCTCTCACAAGAAGATGTCGACATGTAGAGACAGCCTTGTGATAACCCCTTCTGAAGGTTTCTTGCCATATTATTGACTTGATGTCCAGTAGAACCCATAGAGATTTACAACAGGCAATAGCATTTAGATTGATGCAAGTACATTCTTGTATATAAAAACATTATTCTCTAACAGGACTTTTCATCACCTTTGTTTGCAGGACAGATTACCTGATTTTAATTTTAATTCTCATCATCGACAACCCATAAACTCATGAACTTGCTGTTAAAAGTAGTGTTACAGTTCTTCAGTTATCATACTATTCCTACTAGTCTGATGAGGATATTAAGCAAGTGACATATGTACTGATGAACTGTCAGTGCTGCCATAGAGAAGCACAAAGGTTGTGTAGCAGTCCTTGCCTGCAGTCACAGTAGCCACAGTTGCTGATGGCCCAGACATGTATCGGGTATCGCTCTGCAAAATATAGCCTTGATGGAGAAATTCCTATGCACCTGTATGTTCTAAAGTGTGGGTATTATAGCTTTGGAAGTAGGTTGAGGCCTAAAGGTTTGCAGACTTTGCTATACCTTCAAGAAAAGTGGAGGACAGTAAGTAGCCGAGTCCACCCGATTGAGCCTAACTGCCCAATGAACACACACCTCAAGTTCAAGTTCAAGTTCAAGTTCAAGTGCTTTATTTGTCACATACACGAACATGTAGTGAAATGTATAATCCAATGGCCAAGTTGATGATGAAACATCACCCTCCCAAACCCCCACGATAAAATGACTTATATAGACACACCAACAAACCAAGTCTTCACTCCACTGAGCAAGTGTGTCTTGCAGCCGTCTTTGGAGGTGAGTATTTACAGCTGTAGAAGCTATGTGTCTGTTGCAGGTATATTCATCTGGTTGGTCTCGTAACCCTGTTTTTGCTCACTGAAGATGATGACTGTTGGGATATAACACCTGACTGTTGGAAATTAATTTATCAGATTTCTTTTCAACCAGATTTAGAAATTGACGATAAACGTTAAGCTGGCCTACTTTAGAGATTAAATCACAATTGGCAAATTATGTAATGATTATCACACTGGTAAACAATAAACATTTTGGAATTTAAATTTGTAGTTAGGTTTAGGAATTTGATGTTTTGGAGTCAACTGCACTTGTTTATGTTTGCACCCTTTTGTTGTCATGTTTGTCTTTTTAGAGGAAAAGAAGACCTAAAGCATGGAACGAAAACTCCTTCTGGTTATTGTGGTAAGTCATTTTAGAACTCTTTCTGGTTATTGTGGTAAGTCATTTTAGAACTCCTTCTGGTTATTGTGGTAAGTCATTTTAGAATGGCCATAACACTAGATCACCTATGTTTCATTGGAACAACTTGAGCACAACGTCCTTCTTTAGGGGTTTCACCGAAAGCTAAAACAAACTCATCCTACATAACAAAAAAGGACACGGACTCCATCTCCTGTTAGCTCCTCATAGGACATTAAAAAAGCGTCAGCTTATCATTCTCAACTTTGCATCTATTCCACTGACATTTCTACTATATATTTTAGATATGCAATTCACAGAGGTGTCATACAGAGGTATTGTTGTCTAAAATAAGTGAACTAATAGCTAGCAGACTTGTAAATACCAGCATGAGCCCAGGTTGTACTGATAAAAGTTAGCTAGCTCGCTAACTGATATATTTCTACAATATATTAGCTGATGCTTATGTTTAAAAACTGCTTTTGTCTCACCTTCAAATAGCCATGTACCAATCAAAATGGTTCTAAGGATGTTATTACAATATGCCTGCCTACCTAGCTACCTACAAAAACATACCTTTAAAAACACTAACATCGGGCACATATTAATGTACACTAATACAGTAACATCGGCACATATTAATGTACACTAATACACTGATATCTATTGAACTGTGTAATTTTCTCAGCTCTTTCTTGTGGTTGGTGAGCTGGTTGGACAGTCATCTGCAGATAACGGTGTTATCCTGTCTGAACTGTCTAATGCCCCAGCAGGTGAGAGTGAGAGTTGCACATTTTACTACAAAAACTATTTGAAATGTGAAACAAAGGACATTGTTGGGTGTTTTTGCCCCTACATACTTGTGTTTATTCTTATCTTTATTCATCCTTTTATTTCAAAGCCATTAGCTGTCATCTTAATGTTCATTACCTTTCCTCACACTCATTACTATAACCTCTCCATCATAATTCACTTTTTGTCACGTACATACTGAAGGTGATACAATGTGACTTTTAATTTAACTAATTTCACTTGATACAATTTTAGACTAATTTTGGTTATTAATTACATTAGTATATGAACATATAAAAGGAGCAGGGGTTCTGACACCAAGAGCAGAGAAGCAGCGCTATTAACCCCCTGCTTGTTCTCATTCCACATGCAGAGGCACAGGAGGACGCAGCCTATGAGGAGCACCCACGTGCAAAGCGTGGCCATGGAAGCCCCAGAAGAGAGAGGATAAAAGCAGGGCTAAAAAAATTTGGCAAAGGATTAGGCGATTTTGTCCTTAAAGGGATTCGTGTTGCGGTCGGATAAATGGAGAAAACAGCACCAAACAAATACTCTGACAAAGTCATAATAATGAAATGTCTTACTTGCTTCTCTGTAAAAAAGAATAAAAAAAAAATAAAACAAAGATATTCAGCAGCACATACCTGAGTCATGTAATACTTTTCAACAAGTGATCTTTTTCTGCTCCCCTGTTCTCTCTTCAAATGTAGTACATAAAAGATAACGGGTAACGGGTGTTTGCATGGCCTCATAGCATGATGCATGCCTGCACACCACCGTGCTAGGTGTTTCAGAACCCCGGCTAGAGACCTGGCCAAACTTACTATTTACTGTCTGCTAGCAACATTTGGAAACTGAACTTGTTTAACAGCCGCTTTGAGCTGTTTTCTGGACCACAGTTGACTACGAAAGCAACATTTCCAGACAGCTGTGATGCACTGGACATGTACGGCACCAGTTATGTATGTCTGGCATTGATCTTTTGTACTCATGTCGTCAACATTCATTTAATGGAGATTGAAGTGGCATCATATATCAAAGTAAAAGTCCTTCTGCTGCTGGTGAATAGATCATTGAAAAGCAGAAATGCGATTGATCGATACACAGAGACACGGGCTGAAGGAGGCTCAAGAGAGAGTGTGAGAAAAGGAGAAGTATTGGACAATATCAGAGAAGCTCCTTGGAATATGACTCAGCAGGAGGGTGGACAGGGGGTGCAGATGATCTGTGAAACCTGCCAGGTTTTTCATGACATGTAGACAAATCCTCATGATAACCCTGTTGTAAAGGGGTTTTGGAAATGGACGTTCCTTATCTGCTTTCTTACTCACACTTCTAACAGGGACTGCTGAACCCTGATGGACCCCACTTGGACTGTGTTTTCTGACTAAGACATTGAGTCAAAAACAACATTTTGTCACTTGAAATCCCCCCCAGTGTATCTAAATTATTATTTTTTTTTACCTTAACTCTCGAAACAAATAACAACTACCCAAACATTATGAAAAATGTCTTTTGAAATTCAATTGTAGTCACACCGGAGCAATTTAACCACTGTTCAAAGTGTTATAGGTAGAGTCTGTAAGTTCAGTTTTTACCTTTAGGTCTGTGCATGTAATCAAATACTCCAAATATCTCTATGTCATTGATTTACTGATTAATTCAATTAATTATATCAACGACTACCTTAACACTATGAATATTTTTTTTGTGTGGACCACTTGATAACCTTCCATATGAGAATATTCCATATTCCCTGAACCATTCAATTGTAGTTACAGCTGAACAATTTAAACCACTGTATTATAGGTGGAGTCTGTAAGTTATATCAGCGAGACATGTGTCAGATAAAAGGCAACTTCTCCTCTCAAAAGATTCTTGACATGTGGGACTAAAAACCTTCCTCTGTAACGTCCTATATGTGCACGCACTGTGATAGAACTTCTAGAAAGTTTCTTTTTTTCTTAACTTCATGAACTTAGTACATGGCCACCAAAATGTCCTTGTATGTTTTGTTGTAAATTGGATAGTAGTTTGGCATAAGGCCACTCAGAGTCATGCAAGCAGGTCAAGTCAATACCATCTTCTGGCACAAGAATAAGATGGATCAGTGATCTAAGTCTGTCCCCCTAATACATCTTGTATAGACATCTTGACACTGTATAGGTAGAATATTAGCTTAGGGGTGTAGTTAAAGTAAGGTTTCTATTGGTCTACTGGCATTGATCTTTTGTATTCTTCATGTAATCTTCAAATTGTGGATGAAAAACAAATATCCTTCTTGTGCTGTTGTATGTATTAAAAAGAACTAAAACTAAAACTTAAACTGCAATTCACACTACAACACTGCCTGAAGGATGGTGAGGAGGGGGACGGGTGGGAAAAGAGGAAGTGTTGGACAGTATCAGAGACTACGACTGCTGGGAAGATGACTCGGCAGGAGAGTAGAAGTAGAGGGGTTGCAGATTACCTTGTCAAACCGGCCAGATTTCTAGTGAGAGTGTCCTGTTGATAACCCCTTTATAAAGTCTCATACTAAGCAAATGCAAAAGTCACATGGACCATGGTCACTGTCTTCGAAGAGCGTCCCAGTGTGTCTCACACAGCGTGAACTTAGTCTGTCCCCCTAAAATGTCTTGTATAGACATCTTGACACTTTTTATGGGGAAAGGTAGAATATTAGTTTAGGGGTGTATTAAAGGAGGGTCTCTGTTGGTTCCCTGGGCAAAAATTAAGAGTATTTTAATGTACTAAAAACTTTGATATCAACAAGTACATTTCTAGCACACTTTGTGCTAAATATGAGTGTATAACAAATTGGCTTCTTTCTTGAAACTCAAATTATTAATAATTTTTTCGAGACACGATGGTGCAAATTGATACACTAAATAAAACAAGACAAAGCTATTTCCTCTCTTCTCTCAAAATGTAAGGACAATCTTCAAGAAATACCCATGGAAATCATTCGGAAAAAATAAATAACAAAGTAATTCTACATATCACGCCATACATATTGAAGCATTAGTCGGTTATGAGGTTAAACAAAGGAGGGCCCAAAAAGTAAAGGTCGGCGAAGTACTTTATATTCCAATGATCCCCAAGAAAGAGAGGATATACTCCATAAACTGGCCACAGGCTCCTCACAGAAATCCTCCAGTTTTGTTTGGCACACGCAATGGCTTCTCCACCTGCTAGGAATGTCTCACAGGTGTCCCAAACATGCACTTCTTTCCTGTTTCCTCAGGTGTGCTTACCTACTTAAAAGTCCCACTTCTTGTTAGAATCAGTAAAAGTGATGATAGCAATTATATACAGGGACGTAAATAAAGAATACAATTATACAGGAAAATAAAGAATACAATGTCACCGTATCCAGTAACTTATAAGTAAACAGTGGATTTCCCTTTTATGAGTTCATCTAGATTGCCTCACCACTACCTCAACAGTTTAATGTAAACTTTGTTACCGACTGGGGTGTATGTGTGAGGGTGTGATCTATGTCCTAATCATCTGAGGCGGTGCCTCAAGGGCAATAAATATACAATACAATACAAATGTACTCATTACAAGTACCACCAAAATATACAAAAGTATTTTATTGGTGCATTACATAATAGTATGCTTTGAATACTTTAAATATGAGTTAAATTTCAGTTGATTTCCAAAAGAAAAAATGATAAATGTACTAATTAAAACAGTTTCTTATATTGCGTGTATGAGGTGTGTTGATGCACCTCTCTCTCTCCTCTCCCCTCTCCCCCCCCCCCCCCCTCTCTCTCTCTCTCTCTCTCTCTCTCTCTCTCTCTCTCTCTTAGCTCTTTTTTCTGGCTGGTGATCTTATGGGGCAATCTGAGGATGAAGCCGTAGGTGAGAAACGCAGTTAAACATGCAGGAACACTTCACTACTTCAAATGAACAAATTAGAAAACACTAAACAAACAGGAACTAATTTTGGGCTTCATTGGATTGCTTACGTATTTGTGTGTAATTTGGATTTTGAAATGATTTTTATGCAACAGCATTAACTGAAGCATCTTCAAATTCAAATGTGTTTCTTTTAAAAGGAACACAGTATACAGCTGTTTTTTCCATATTTTATACAGTTTAAATATACTGATATACTGATTTGGGTTGTTCTGTCAATAAAGTGTATTTAAAGTATACATACTGAGAAAAGGAAAAAGGTGTGCCAACATTCAAGCATTTCTCCGCGATCTTGGATGACAACACCTATGAGGGACACAATCATGCAATCCGAGGCTTGAGGAAAGAAATTGCTAAGTCGGTTGTGAAAACCGTTGCTAAACAGGCTGGTAAAGCAATCGTTAAAGGTGGGCAAAAAGATAAGAGGATGAACCTGCGTTAGAACCAAGGAGGGGAAACATCTGCAAACGCTGTAATAAGCGCATGTTCACTCATGAGGTTGTGAGAAATGCTCTGTGTTTCAACATTTTGATTTGGTTCATGTGAAATAAAAAGTCTTTGAATTGATCATGGTGCCTCCCAAGCTTGCTTCTATAAAACAATAAAATAAAGATATTCAGCTATTCAAAAAAATGTGTTCTTGTATTTGTATAGAAGTTGGAAGTGGATGTGGTCTACACCAGAAATGAGCATGGCACAGTAGGTCACCTGGAGTACAATTGAGTGAAAGACGTAGATAATAAGAAAATGTTTAGTGTATTACTATTTTTTATTATTGTCAGTATACTTGAGCTAATTTTTACTCAACCAATATTAAAGTAACACTATGCAACAATTTGACACTTTTTGAGGTATGGTTTTATAAGCAACTAGTTTTGGTACCATCTTTAAATTAATATTGATAGCATATGGTCATGTGAAGGACAGATAAACACCTGTGTCATCCCCACTAGCCATCCAGGATATGCCCTATGTAGTTCTGTGTACCAGGCTGGAACACCCTCTAAAAATGGAAGAAAAGCTTTCACACACATGACATTGGCAGCTATACTGACAAAAGACACCACTATCAGTGTAAACAGGGCTGTTGGTGGTGTTTACAAGGTTTTTGCTATTTCTTTTAGGTAGTTAGCTTACTAGTTTTGGAATAGAACTCCGTATTGCTGCTTTAAGTTAAATATATATGCAAAATACTATGCCGAATTGTTGGGACAAAGACAATTTCTTCACAAACTCATTTAAAAAAAATTCAGTACAGGAGAAATACAGGACCCTAGTTTGACAGCATATCAATGCTGCAGAACAAGCGCTAAAGGTGTATGGTGAAAGGTATTACTGTACATCTTTGCTGAAATGTTACTTGTGGAAACAGAAGAGGCAGGCTTTATTTTCTATAGAAACTAAAGTTTTCGAAACCTGGATTTGAGCCTACTTTCACTCCTTTCCCCAATAGCATAACCTACGTACTGTGTGGGGATGTGAAAAAATAATCTTAAGCTATTACTGCAACAGCATATAACACACATAACTATGATATTCACCGTTAATTTGATCAAAACTGTATCCTTTCCATAGCATTTTAGCTTAAATTATTGAATTATTCATTTATTACTTAAATTAAACAAGAATTATTCTTGGAACAAATTGTAGGCTATTTGGTGCAGTCGATGCACAAGCACCAAGACTACAATATGTGAATAGAAACAAGAAATGTCCTCAATGTGTATTTACATCATGGATGCCATTCGTTTACTGCTGACTTAGCATGTAATTCAAGTCAGTAAACAAACATTTGGTTTGCATAAACCATTCGCGACTGGTCTCGCACCCTGTACCCCAAAGTTATATAGTGCAATACCAGGCGCGCCAGGTGTGCTGTGGTACAGACAGAATTCTCCGTATTACAAGCCAGTGTACCACCAAAATGATTTTGAAAATTTTATTTTAAGGTAAAATTGTTGTATAATGTTACTTTTAAGTCTACGGATAAAACATGTGTGCTGAAAGCTGATGCTGTGTTGACGACCCCTGGTGGCTGTTGTGGGAAACTGCACATGTGAAGACATGGCCACTAAAAAGTAGACAAAAAATGGACACACAAACATGCTCAAAACTGATCTTCAGATTAAACATAGTCACGTTTTTCTGCGGTCTTCATTCAAATACAATTGGCAGCTTGTCGGACAATAATGTCAGCCTTTAAATATGATATCTATGGTTAAAATGACGTGTTGGCTATGCCTTCAAGTAGCAGGTGTGCTTGGGATATTATCCTACAATTTTCCAGCTGTTTGGAATTAAGTTTGGTGGCTGTTTAAGCCTAATGGTTTTGCCTGCCTGTGACACCCCTGTATATTGCTGTATATTGGCATGTGCCAATTATAGGGGCATGGTCAGGCATTATTTAAGATGGGCTCTTTAGTCTTTCGGGAGGGCTGGTGATGTCAAGACGTAAGTCTTAGAGTTCTCAGAATGTATCTATTGACCAGTGATAGTGGTTCTATTAGTCAAGTCGACTGTCTATTTGAGTAATTGTTTTGACTACTCAGTCAATTTATTTTCTGCTTTGAAAAGTATTTAGTTTTTTCCTATTTTTTTTATTAGTATTTTCATGATTTTTACTGCCTTTTTGGGCCTTCTCTGGGAAAAATAAAATATTCCCATCATACAACCTAACCTCTAAGTCCTCCTGAGAGTTTTCCATCTTGCTCAAACCGCTTGAACACATCTGCCCTTAACGAGTCCCATGAGGACCTCAATGAGCCTCAACCTCAGGCAGATCCTATGGTGCCACCTGAAAATAAGGCCGTCACAGCTCTGGACAGAGCGATGGAGGTGCTCAGTGTCTTCTGAGGGGGACGTTCCTCCTGTCCCACTCCAGGACTTCTCTGGGGCCCAGAGTTTGGACTTCACTTCTGCTGCCCTGCAACTAGATGTTGGGAAAGAGGAGAGAGAACATCCCCCTGTGGAGCTGGACACCTGCGATAAGCCCTCACACTCAGAAGACAGCATTCCTACCTGCTTGAGCAACCTAAAATTGCTGAAAGAAAAACCAAAGAAAAGGAAATCTGCCATGAAGGTTTGTATAAGTGACCAAACATGACCAAAGCATTGAGTAATTGTGATTTTCCTCTGCTTTGTTTATCTTTGGTCTTTTTAGGTTTGAGTGTGACTTAATGGTGTGATTTTTGTTTGGTTACAGCGTTTTTGGATTCGCTGCTTCAGCTGGTGTGGCAGAGCGCAGGAGTAGATCAGCTCCTCTCCATCAATTAAGGAGCAACATTTTTACAGCATTTGATCCTTATTTGATCTTACTAACAATTAATTAACCTATTTTTAATAAACAACTTTTCATTCCATGCAAGTCTAAACATTTCTTTCACAATAAGATTATATATAATGATGAGAAGTTATTCCTGAAAACCACCAAAGAATCCTAAAAGATGGCTTGAAGTAGAACAGACAACAAAGTGTTCTGTATTGCAATAAAATGAGTTGGTGTTGAGATGAAAATATGAGTTCTCATTTGAAGGAAAGTCTCACCTAATAGATAGCTAAAGTATATACGAATCTCTTTCTTAGTTGTTTGTTTTAATTTTATTTAAAAACAAAATATTCTCTTCAACTGTTTCCATGTAGTTAACAATCTTCTGAGTTTACTGTTTTAATATGTAGTGTAAGTATGAAATGGGATTTGAAATACTCAGACTGTTAACTGTTGGTCCAGGTTCAGAAGGCCAGTAACTGCTAAACAGGGTTGAGAAGGTTACTTTTTACATGTAATAGGTTACAGATTACTAGTTACCCAGTTAAAAACAAAATATGTAATGAAATTACTTCATAAAAGTATTGTAACTTGTTACATTTTATCACTTATGATTACTTTTTGATTGGCAAAGGAGAGGTGGTGCAAATTCAGACAAGAGAACCAACCAAAAACAACACTCAAAATTTGAGCACATCCTGCCAAATGTATGGGGGCTGTCTATTCCGCGAAAAGATGCAAAGCAACATATTTACTGAAAAGAATATATTGGGATGTAACCCTTTTGTCATTTTGTAGAACCTGTAATTTAATTTAAAAAAAATTCAACTGTAACCGATTACATTTTCATTTATTATGTAATTTAATTACATAACTCTGTTACTCCCCAACCCTGCTGATAAAACATGTCTCAATGAACATGCATGAAAAATGCAGAGATTCCCCTGCAGCCAGAGTGACAAGACCTTTGCCAGGGCCTATGGCCTTCAAAACCACATGTGCCAGCACACACGGGAAAGGCTGTATGCTTGCTACCTGTGTGGAAACAGCTTCATCGATGTCAGTGGCATGAACCAGCACATTAGGGGCTGTCATGGTAAAAAGTGACCGGGTGACCGGGTGTTTAGCCACAATATATAGCGATTCAAAAAGTAGTATTGACTGCAAATGTTGATGTACAGGATACCGGCAGGTGTAGCTAAAACGGAATACTTAATAGTTTTAGGCACAATATTAAGTGACTAACAAGTAGCTTATGGCTTTCGAACGACTCTTGAGACTGACCAGAAAGTGCCCGGGTTACGTAATGCTAGCGTTGGTATAGCAACTGTCACTCAAGAGTCGTTCGAAAGCCAATATTACATCACCCGGGCTCTTTTTGGCACCCGGTCACTTTTTACCATGACAGGGCCACTCCAACATCAGGCCTTTTGTTTGTACTGAGTGTGGAAACAGCTTCCACCACCGGGGGACACTAGAGAAACACCAGCTGTCCAGAGTGTGGGAAAGCCTTACGGTATAAATGCACACGAAGATCCATAGGAAATTATGAACTCTAGACAGGGACCCATAGGAAATTATGAACTCTAGACAGGGATGAAAGAAGAATTCCCAGGAAGATTTTTTCGTCAATCGTGTTTTTATTTCTACACATCTGGACTACAGTCATCTACTTGGTTAATTCAGCATTGCTTTGCTCAACTTCAGGTGGTAGAGAATTCAGCAGCTAGGCTTTAAACAAGAACTCACAGGTCTGAGCATATTTCTCCAATGTTAGTCTTTCTCCACAAGCTTCGAGTATGTTTTTGCATGAATTTCAAGGTTTGGGGGATTATGTATTAAGCACTCCATGACTTGGCATCAGATTATATATATGTGCTTCTACACCCCTTTACTCCTGTGAGAACACTTAATCAGGGTCTGCAGGCTGTTCTGATATGAACACAAACTCAACGTATCTCTCCTTTGCATAGAGAACAGTATGTTATAACAATAATAATGACAGTACACTCTCTCTCACATTGTCTGCATCTATTTAGGTGTTTATATATATATATATGATCTAAATTAATCATGCGCTTGTAATCCTGACCTGAATCTGTGCTGGAAATCCATGTCAGTATCAGAACTATGGCAGTGTATACGTTTATTTTTAATGTATGTATTTAATTTCGATGTAAGACATTTAGTGTTGGGTGAGTGCAGGAAGATAGGTGCCAGTCTTCAGGTTGAGGATCCCTGTATGCTGAAGTCATTCATTGTGGCTATGCTGTCTCATAACGAATAGGTGGACTGCCACCTTGACGCAATCGACACAGTGTTTGACAGTTGAAGATTGACAGTTGAAGACTCGACAACTGAAAAGCTGGATAATTATATTTGTTAATGATATTGTAAATGTTTCTTACATTTCATGTCCTTGGATCCACTGTCGGTAAGCCTACGTCAGCTTGTGACCATTTTTAATTTTATTATAATGTTATTATTTGTTACATTGTACGTCATTTGACACTGTTAGTATCCGTTATATATCCTTGAATACACCGTTGTAATGTCAGTTCGTGATTATTTGTTTCACAATACTATCTCTGTCTATTACATTCATATCTTAGATGTAGTGTTTGTGTGCTTATAAGTTTTTAATCACTTTTGACTTGTTAGCGATCGCAAATCCAACACTATAGATTTAACTTTAGCGTATTAGCGTATGCCAACCGCGAGTCTGTTAAATCGTATTCAACAGTCTACAATTGTCAATCGTGAGGTGTACTACGTTATGTATGTATGTATGTATGTATGTATGTATGTATGTATGTATGTATGTGTTATTGATGTTCACACATGTTATGTCTATTATAGTTTTACCCTACTTCCAACGATTAAAGAAGAGTTCAGTCAAGCATCTCTTCAGTGTGATAATTGGAGGCGGAGTTATCTATCTGCCGATTTGTGCAAGGCGTACAGGGGCGACAGAGTAGTGGCATCGTGTTCATTGAGGCCTGATCTGTTAAATTCTGCATACCTGTGAAAACAGACAAAACCGTCTTTGTTTCAAAAACCTGTCATGAAAATAAGATGGAAGAAATGGCTGGATAGAACATGACCAAGTATTTATAGCTGAAAGTTGTGCAGTCTAATACACCATACTATTCTGTATTGGTTTAAACTAATTTAGAGAGCTGTTGGTTAAACTGTGTGTTCATTATGAAGGCTGCAGTTTGTAGTGCTGTATTGTAGTGCTGTGTTTGGTGTGGCGGTCAGAGCGCATGTTTGGCACCCTGTACACCCTGTTGGAATACAGCACTACAAACTGCAGCCTTCATAATGAACACACAGTTTAACCAACAGCTCTCTAAATTAGTGGAACAGTCAAAATATTGTAATGAAAATCAGGATCACAGGGACATTTACCTGAGAAGCATAGTGTCCGCCATTCACAGTGTGGGCGATATTGATATTGACCCATAGAGCAAGGTACCGCTGATATCACAGCTATAACCTCACTACTGCCGAGACAGTATGCATGGTAGTTCCTGACCAGTGGTCCAGGAAGAGGAAGAGTACCTCAGTGTCAAGGATCCCATCCCTTGCATTTCAGTTTAGGGAGGAACATGTTTGTAGTAAATATGTAAACAAATGTGTAGTAAATGTGTAAAAAAAATTGCATGCCTGTTCTAAGGGATACATCAAGGGAGCCATGGTGAGGGGGAAGAGCGGAGTGAAGTTGGGGACATGTCCTGAACTGCTTTGTGTTGGCTGCTCAGGTTCTTTGGTTGTTTTGCTGCTTAGTTTGCCAGGTGTGGGTTACAGGCAGTCCATGGATGTTGCTATGGTTCCAGGGTGTGCCTCTCTCTAGGTGGATATGAGGAAGAAAAGAAACACACAATAATGAATTTAGTAAACATAAAAAAATGGCAATCTGTACCATACCAAAAACACAATGTCACTGAAACTGATGAAGCATATGGTTGACACATAATAACTGGTTTACACCATTTGCATGTCATGACTTACACATACCTAGATATGTTGTAGAGCTAAAGCATTTTAAAAATGTGTAAAACAATGAGAAATTGATGTTGTGATCTGCCCAAGTGACTAGAAGATGTGGAGGTTGAACAAACAGTTTTAGACGTTTTGCTTCTGATCTGAGAAATGTACCAAAGTGACTAAGAAGAAAAACTGTAAAAACATGTATTGACTTTTACCTTTGAATCAAAATAATGCAAATTGAAGTGCCAGTTGCAAAATGCAATTGAATTAGAATACAGAGGTCCAACAACCATGATGAAATACTGTGTTACATTATTACATTTCTAAAGACTTTATTTTGTTGTCACATTCACTGCACACCAACATTCTAAGTTCTAGCTCACCATTAACAGTTAAGGTGCATAAAAAAAAGATACCTAAAAAAATATATAATATTAACGTTCTCGTAGTAGCTTTCTCAGGATCGATTTATTAGCTAATTTGCCAGTGAGCTGGCTTAGAATATTTTCGATGGAAACTTTTGATGCCTGTCGTGGAAAATTCTAAGAGTTCTCAAGAAACTTCTCAAGGCAAACAGTTATGAATATACTGAATGGTTTATTTCAGAGGAGTTAACTGCTGCTGAGCTGGTCCATGTAGCATCTCAAAAACTCTAAGCATAAGGCAAGGCTTTGGCATAAGGCTTTGGTACATCTATTTTTAACAGCGTGCATACTGCACAGTTTCTTGTGATAACTGGTGTCTGGAAACTGTCTATCTCGTGGCCTCTTGTGGTCTTTTAGAAGCCTGTGACTTTCAGAAGCGTCATGGCCTGTCTGCCATGTGGTTTATCAGAAAAGGCATTCTCTACCACGTAATTTAGCAGAAAAGGTATCTGTTGGTTAAACTGTGTGTTCATTATGAATGCTGCAGTTTGTATCTGTTGAATTGTATTGCATTGTGCTGACAAGTATTTCTATTATTTTGACCACCCCACGCCCCAACAGGTCAGGTTTCATGAACGAGCATGCAAACATCAATGAATACATATGCATATCTTAGTAATTTCTTAGTATTAAATAGAAATCAGAAACTCTAAAGCAGGGGTGTCAAACTCAAATACACAGAGGGCCAAAATGAATGACTGCGTCCAAGTCGAGGGCCGGACATATTCATTGAAAAAAAAAAAGATATATTATATTTTTTCATATGTAAACATGAACTTAAGTTTAACATACCTATGCCTATTGAATCTGGGACAAGCAGCCTCAAGCTTAGGCATATTAGTTATTGCCTATAAACACAGATATCAAATTCAAAATAAAATAATTCATTCATTTCTTATGCCTCTCTTTTCTGCACATCGCAGGCGCTCCATCTGTGGTCAGTCCCACACGTTTGTCCCAAGACAGCCCCATTTCATTTACACATTTGGATACCTCTTCAAAGAGATCTCTCCCTGTTGTTATGCCATGCATTCATTTAAATCCCAAACGTTCCTCTATAATGCACAGAGTCGAGTCCACTCCACGGATGAAGATAGACAGCTGGGCAGTAGCCTATAAGATGTTTTGATGCTCTCATCCACAGCAAGGGAGTATGCGATTTAATCTTTTCCCTTTCCCATCAGCTGTTGTTGTAGATCGGTGGCAAGGTCACATACACAATCAGCAACGGTGTTTCTGCTCAGGCTCAAATTTAAAAATGCTTGCCTTTTATCAGGGAACACGATGCCGCAAACTTTGATCATGCAGTTCTTGACAAATTCTGCTTTAGCGATCTCCGCTACTACAATAAAGCTTGCCTTCACAGCAGCCTCACTTTGTGATTTGGCTTTTACCAATACCGTCTGCTGTGACAGCAGTCTTCTTTTCAACTCATCTATCTGTTCGAGCTTCTGTTTCATGTCCAGATGTTTGTATATGTCTTGGTGTTTCGTCCCATAGTGCCGTCTTAAATTATATTCTTTCATTACAGCCACATTGGCTCCGCACACAAGACACGTGCGTGTGTTTTAACCTGACAGTGTAGCCAGTTTATGATCTTCGGTGGGCAGGTGAAAAAGGCACGGTGGCTTTGTGTGTAGTATATCTGGCGTCTTGTGTGTGCCTATTGCAGTGCCGTGGGAGTGGGACCTTATTTATTACTTGCATGGGAGCGTGCCTATGTTCCCACAGCCCAATGTTCCCACAGCCCAATGTTCCCACAGCCCTATGTTCCCACAGCCCAATGTTCCCACAGCCCAATGTTCCCACAGCTCTATGTTCCCACAGCCTATGTTCCCACAGCCCAATGTTCCCACAGCTCTATGTTCCCACAGCCCTATGTTCCCACATTTCTAAGAGCTTTTTCAAAATTAGGTCTTATGTTCCCACAGCTCTGTGTTCCCACATTTCTAATATGCATTACAAAATTAGGCCCTATGTTCCTACAGTTCCCACATTTCTAACCCTAACCCTAACCCATTCAAACAATCTAAATAAGTTTAACTATTTACGCAGTTTTTTGTGCAAGGAAAAAATCTAGAAATGTGGGTACATAGGTCTGTGGGAACACAGGGCCTAATCTTCAAAATTGTCAGTGAAAAAAAAATCCTTAAAAATGTGGGAACATAGGGCTGACCCCACTTGCCTATGCTTTAACAAGGGCCTTATGGGTAGTCATTCAGTCGGGTAGCACTTAAGCTCACCACGACTGTTTTAGTAACCTTACCTAATCCGGCATAATTGGTAGCCGTATGAATTGATTGCCATAATAATAAAGACTGTTAAGGATTTCTAAGTCTGTGTGGTGATCTTGCATTCTCCCAGCCGCAATAACCTGACTACATTCTAGGTTAATTACAATATATTCTGCCTCCCACCTCTCTTGAAAACCCCTGTTTTCAAAGTACACCTTTCGTTTGGCCATTTTGAGGGGAGAGAGACAGGCCACAAGCTAAACTTTCAGGTGAGGCTGCAGAAAGTGGGGCGAGGGCTCGTGCTTGCGGGCCTAGGTTGACGTAGGCTACCAACCCGGTGGCAGTGCATTGTGGGACTTGCAGTATTAGTGGTGAGTACGACATACCGGCGGCCGCGGCATGCCAACTCTGATAGACATTAGATATTATATGGCGGGCCAAATAAAATTACACCGTGGCCCATTCAAATCAATGGAACTTTTTGCAACATTCACAGAGGAGCCGGCAGGCCGGATGAAATCGCCCTTGAGTTTGACACGTGATCTAGTGCTTTCTCACATTTGGCATTTAGTTGAACACTGAGTCATGTTTATTTCTTGTTGTTGATATATAAGAAGTACCTGAAGAAGACCATATATTAGAGGGAAATCTGATTCTGCTTCTCCCTTCTGGTCTCACACATGTTGGCTCAGAGAGCTCAGAGCCACCACAGCAATAGCCATAAAAAACTGATTATACAGTAACAGATGGTTCAATCCTTTTCATGTACACCACTGTGTTCACGTACATTTGCAGTTACTTTTTTGTCAGGAAGCACGTACAACAAAACCGACATACATACATACGTATGCCACTCGATGCCCTCGATGCCACCGCGCGGGCAGCCGCAGCTGCAGTTGCAAGAATATATATTGCCCTTTAGCTTTCTCCACAGGGGAAGTGGGTGGGGGGGTTCCAGGACCTCAAATGCACGTATGAGTCATACAGACCATGCATTTGCAGGTTGCATTAGTCTGACTAAGAACACATGTTGCCTGTGGTCTGTGTGTTTGTGTGTGTGTGTGTGTGTGTATGTGTGTGTGTGTGTGTGTGTGTGTGTGTGTGTGTGTGTGTGTGTGTGTGTCAGTGTGAGATAGATAAAGAGAGATATAATGTAAGTTACTGAAAATAAATGAATGAATGATGGGTAAATCTCTGCATGAAGTGAATCTTATTCTTTGGGCATGACGTTTATGACAATTGAACATGTTAGTGATATTATTGTTGTCAGTTAAATCCAATTAAGTGCTTTCAGTAAAGTGCTTTATTTATGTAAATTAATTATTGGTAAACAAACCTAAAATCAAAAGTTTCCTCTATGTAAACAACCACCATCTATATGGAGAATCCTATGTGATATGTCTTATGGGCGCATCTCAAAACATTTGAATATTCTGGAAAAGTTAATTTTGTTCTGTAATTTAATTCATAAAGTGACACCTTCATATATTCTAGAATCATTATACATAAAGTGGCATGTTTCAAGCCTTTTTTTGTTTTAATCTTGATGATTAAAAAAAAAAAGGCAGTAATTTGTGCAAAAGGAGCCCCAACCAAGTACTGAGTGCATACATGAACAAACTCTTCTCAGGACGACATTTCTGTATTTTAAATTCTTTATTCTAATATTTTGGTGAGACTGGATTTTTGATTTCCATGAGCTGTAAGGCATAATCATCAAGATTAAATCAAAAAGGCTTGATACAGGCCACTTTATGTGTAATGATTCTAAAATATATGAAGGTGTCACATTTTTTATTAAATTACGGAATGAAATTAACTTTTCCAGAATATTCAATTTTTTGGAGATGCACCTGTATGTCGGTGTCTTCCCGGTGGTCAGTCTCTACCACGACAAGAAGTGCTGAATCATCAGGAACAGTTTCCAGGGTGGTCTTCCAAGCACGTGGATGGCAGGTTGAAGTGTACAAGTATCCAAGGGCCATGTATAATTGTGGCCATAGGATTGTCAAGTCCTTCACTTGAGTGTGAGTATGTGTATCCCAGGAGAAGGGTGGACAGTCCATCACCTTAGCATGCACAGCTCTAGGAGGCCCAGAAAGCCCCACCATAACAATCGGTGTTGTGACGGACAGCAGAACTCAATCGCACGACTCAGGGACGGTTATGAATAGGACTGTATGGATGTGTGTGTGTGTACAAGCATGTGTGTGTATTAGGAAGTTGTGTGATAGGAAGGTGTGTGGTTTCTAGGAGGGAAGGAGAAATGATATACAAATCAGCTCCAAACATTGACAGTATACAAAGGATGCCGCAGCATACAAAGTGTGCTCAAGTCACACAATAAGTCGATAAATCATACCACAGGGCGAATGGGGCGACGCACTGCCTAGGAAAAAAAAAAAAAAACCTCCTGATATAACGCAATATCCTTGTAAGTCGCGTAAATGACATGTAAATTTAAATGTAATACTTTTTTTCTGTCGGATTCTACCACTAGACCGTCTGATCTGCCTCTGTATGTCATTGTCGAATCAGGTAACAGTCGTTCAGTCAGCCTAAAGTCGTGCTTCAAATGGCCCCGCCCCTTCCGGGGCGATTTGGGGCGAAATGAAAATCGCCCCAGACCTCTCCCATTGACTCCCATGTTAAATCCATTTTTTTCACAAAACAGAGCTGTCGGCGGGGAAAACGCATTTCCTAAGGAATGCGTATTGAAACCGGATATCGTCACTTTACTCCGGTCTCTGGTTGGATAAAACTTGTCAACAGAAATGGACAAGGACCTTTGATTTATTCTTTAGGAACCATGCCGATGCCCGACTTTTAATGTTGTGTGACGTTGTTGAAGTTCAAGTTCAACATTAATAGCGATTGAATTACCCTTGTGTCGTGTAATCGCTAGCGGTAAATAAACGTTAATAACTTGAATGACTGATTAAGGATATATGTTACACATCACAAACACACGTAATTGATGGGTTTTGGGGGAAATGAGGTAATTGGTTAGCTTAAATTGCAGTATCTTAGGCGAGCTAATTGACCTGGCTAGCTATAGCGGAATTAACAGTGCTAGCTTTGTGTTTGGTCATATAGCTTCGTAAAAGTTCGGTTAACAAGTCACTTGTGTGTTTAGTTGTATGACTTCGTAAAAGTTCGGTTAACAAGTCAATTGAGCATTAAACCACCTGACTATAATGGGTCTATTCATATTAGCATGCTGACGTTATACTTATTAGCAGCGAGGCTAGCTAGCTACTATGTGTTCCAATGGATTGTTGGTCTAAGCGTTAGCTTCAGTTAAGACCTACGTGTACCACATGAACAACTAACTGAGTCAATGTAGACATAGGTTAACAAGTCACTTGTGTGTTTAGTTGTATGACTTCGTAAAAGTTCGGTTAACAAGTCAATTGAGCATTAAGCCACCTGACTATAATGGGTCTATTCATATCAGCACGCTAACGTTATACTTATTAGCAGCGAGGCTAGCTAGCTACTATGTGTTCCAATGGATTGTTGGTCTAAGCGTTAGCTTCAGTTAAGACCTACAATACTCTGCAACATTCGTGTACCACATGAACAACTAACCGAGTCAATGTAGACATATAAAAAGTTGTGTAGATAGCTTTATTCACATAAGCCGTATAACTTCACAAAAATAATAATAATTTAAAGAAAACCGATCGTTTGCATGTCAGGCGATCAACACAACTTCTCAACTAAAAAGTAAAGGTCCTAATCAAACGGAGTAAAGTGACGACTTCCGGTTTCAGAAAATCGCGGTCGTGAAAGCGGTCTGTATTTCATATACCACTGTCACTTTTCATAGGTTTCACAGTGTGTTTCACAGTGTGTTTCACAGTTCGCTTCTTGCACTAACACTGAATAATTTTTCATGTGATGACTTATTTTGCTTTTGTAAGCCAATACTTTCAAGATCAGTCAATAAATATTGTTGGTTTTGACTTATGTTACCCCTTCTTTATGATGTTACTGGACATATCATGTGTCCTGTTAAGCTATATTACATCATACAACATTTGAGACACGTGGATAATGAAAAAGTGGGATAATTTAATGTGGAGAATCATGTTTGCTTATGAAGGCTCCTGGATGCAACTTTCTTCCATAGCTTTCCACCTGTAACTTGCTACTCTAGCTATGTAGCAAGAGGGGACATATTACTGTTGTGTGCTGCCAATAGTGGACAAAAAGGTATTGCTGTATGAGTTAATCAGCTAACTTAATGTACCTACTGAGTGGGTCGCCTTAATCATTATCAAAAAAATTGCCCCCCCTGAGAATTTTTTCAGGAGCCGCCACTGTCATACCATGTGCCACATAATAATAACTGTACAACATAAAGTCTCAGCCTACACAGGCAATACATAAGCATACAAACTTAGGACCATTCACAATTAAGGCAACAAATTAAGCTAGCAAACAATTCCACAGGCACATCTTAGTTCATTTCCATCTCTTAACTAAAACAAGATCAGTCCATGAAAAGTAGGGCAACAATTGCTACTCAACCAGAGCTATAACTTTTGAATGTAGATTTATTAAATTACATACCAACTCACTAACAAATAAGGGTAGAAGGGGTACATTCATGGTAGGCTAACAGGTGAATACTTCATAATATAATAGTAATAATACCTGTAATATTGTCACAGACGTGTCAGTGTGCAATGATTACTTTCGGGGCACAATGACATCTACACACATTAGTTGAACAAATATCTTGCTAGTATCAGTAAACTGCATGTAGTCCTTCATGTTTCTCTGAGCAATCACTGTGCAAACTCTGATTCAATGACGCAATGACATGTTCCAATGTTCCGTATGTTCCAAAGACTGCTTTGTTTTTTCATTTTGGCAAATGAATACCCAGTGTTCTTCACCTTTCAGTGTAACCTTATGTTTTTGACATTCTCAATCTTCCATAATGACTGCTGAACAGAAATTGAAAGATGCATGACTTTTGACTGAGCTTGCAGCAAACAATGACTCAATAAAATGTAATAATTAACTACTTTTGCTACATAGCGGTGCACAATATGACCACTTCACTAAGTAAGAGAATGAGCATGGATGGATTATAAAATCATGGACTCCTGGACCATCCAACTCCCAGGCACACACAGCGCGCCTAACAAGAAGCAAATCACAGTCCAACCACTTTGTGTTTATGTGACATATTTAATAACTGTAGATTGCCTACAGGACTCACACCACATCAACACATGATGCAGTAAGCTACATTCAGGCTTGGGGAGTAAGGGAATACATGGAACGGCGTTATGTATTTAGGATACAAAAAGGGTAACTGTATTCCGGTACAGTTACAAAAAAAAAGACGTAATTAGATAACAGATACTTTTACCAAGTCAAATTCCTTGTTTGTGCAAACTTACTTGGCCAATAAAACCCGATTCCGATTCCGATTCCGAGATTTGTCTTTAAAAAACACTGAGCAGAGGTCAGGTTTAATTCTTAAAACTTGGTTTCCTCATTTTCTTTTCTAAGGTTACATACATTGTGCTGTTGACTTACAGAATACGTTTAAGTGAAAGCCATGTTATGATGATGCAAAGTCAGACACGAAGTGAGGGGAGTGAAGAGTTTAAGAGAGGTCACAGGTGTGCGTGATTAGTACTGCGGTGATTGTGAATGCGTGAGTTGAAGGCAAGGGGGCGTGGCATGATCAGAGTTCAGCGCTGGCGTGACATACACACAGAAAAAAACCACAACCACACGGCCCTCATGCCCATTTCCCTTCAGGGCAACAAACTGAACCAGTTCACATTTCCACCCAGCTATATTGCAAAGGGGATTGGGCAAAAAGTGTAAAATTATGCATTGCAAGGTATTTGTTTGTAAAAAACTGTTCACAGTGAGAGATACGGGTAAGAAAAGTTGGGGCTGACGGTTTATTTTTTATTTTCAATGGTTCATACTTTTGTGTTATTCACTAGTAAAATATCTTGGTGAAATGCTGCATTTGGGCCCAAAAAGAATATCCTCAAGTCAAAGTCAAAGTGTTTATTATCGCATACACCAAATTTCTTCAGCGCAGCGAAATTCTTACGACTTGGCAGCCAACATCTACGCAGTAGACGGCATACAACAGGTAACAAAAATAACATATGCCAAAATAACATATAACATATAACAAGTAACAACAGTTTGAAATACAAGAAGGGCAGTTTCCAGGGTGGGGAATATTAAATTAAATAAGATTAAAAAAAAATATGTGTTTATATATATATATATGTAGCAAGTGTATTTGTATGGGTGTGAAGTACAAGGTGATGGCGACTGTTCAGTGTTGCTGATTCAGCAGCCTTACAGCCTGGGGGTAAAAACTGTTTGTGAGTCTGGTAGTCCGTGCTCGGATGCTCCGGTAGCGTCTACCAGACGGCAGCAGTGTGAATAGACCATAGCCTGGGTGGCTGTGGTCCTTGACAATGTTCTGTGCTTTTCTCAGGCATCTACTGTTGTAGATGCCCTGCACGGAAGGGAGATGGCCGCCGATGATACGTTCCGCTGTCTTCACCACCCTCTGCAGGGCCTTGCGATCGGCAGCGGAGCAGCTACCATACCAGGCAGTGATGCAGCCTGAGAGGATGCTCTCAATGGTGCATCTATAAAAAAAATTCAGAGTTTTTGAAGACATGCCAAACTTCTTGAGTCTCCTCAAGAAGTAAAGCCGCTTCTGTGCAGTTTTGACCGCCGAGTCCGCTTGCATGGACCAGGTGAGGTCATCCTTGATGTACACACTGAGGAATTTGAAGTTGGAGACTCTCTCCACTGCAGCTCCCTCAATGTGTATGGTGTTGTGACCCCCCCTCTGTAGCTTCCTGAAATCCACAATCATCTCCTTGGTTTTGCAGATGTTTAGAGACAGGTTGTTGTCTTGGCACCATGCTGCCAAGCCCCTTACCTCATCTCTATAGGCGGTCTCATCGTTGTTAGAGATGAGACCCAGGAAGGTAGTGTCGTCTGCAAACCTGACATTCCAATCAATACAGTGGCACATAAAAAGAGCTTTACATATTAAGTATTGAGGTCAGTTTGTTGTCTAACACATAACGATGACAATATTGTACATTTTGATATTTGTAGCATAATAAGTTAATTTCCTCAATAATAAGTAGGACGCCCACACCAAATGTTATCTATATAGCACTACTGCACAAATGCAGAAAGTTTGTCATCTGAAAAAGCTGGTGTGTGCCCTTATAGGAGGGGTTTGTGGATAGCACAACCACTTCATGAAATGCATGTGACCATTGAGTTGCACAGTTTCTGAGCAGTACATGTCAGTGTCTTCAAGGTTGGACCAATGTTTTTCAGCATTTATATCCATCACAGACATCAAAATGGAGAAAACCACCAATATACAGTGGATAAGGCTATTGATGTCTCTGTTCTGTTATCTTCATTTGCACATTTGGCATTGAGGTAATCCAAAAGTAACGGAAATCAAGTTACATTACTTTAATATTGTGATACTTGGATTAGGTTACTGAATACTGGAGATGGATAGGCCATACTCTCCGTAAACCAGCCACAAACACCACAAGACAGTCCCTCAAGTGGAATCCCCAAGGGAAAAGAAAGAGAGGTCGGCCGAGAAACACCTGGCGTAGAGACTGGGAGGCAGACGCCAAGAAAATGGGCTACACTTGGGGACAGCTTGAGATGTTGGCTCAGAACCGAGATGCTTGGAGAACTCTTGTTTGCGGCCTAAGCCCCAGAAGGGGTAGTAGGCGATAATGATGATGATGAATCAGTAATTGTATCAGAATACATTTTTAAAGTAATCCTCCCAACCCTGGCTACATTGTATGTATCTGCCGACCAATGAATGGTCAAAGTCAAAAGACACCATCATATAGGATTCACAAGACTAATACCACAGGCAGTAGCTGTGTGATGTCTTGTTCCTAGACCAGCCTGACCTTTAACATCAAATCAAACAAGGCAGGCTTGCTTAACGCATCAGAGGTTATTTAAATCACATTCATTTGATTTGCTATTTGTAAAATGAAAATAAACATGCCTGTGTCCAAAATTCTTTTTAACATGTGTTACGAGCAAAACGCTCATCTATTCAAGCTCTACAATTTTGAAAATGGTCTAAAAATCCTAATTACAACAACATAAGAAAACCTATAAGACCATACGATTATTTTTCTTTCATTTAAAAAATGGTTAAGCTTTAAGAGAATATGTCAGTACATGTGTATATGTCTGTATGTATAAATATGTATAAATATACTGTATATACACAGCTTTCTCAGAAGACCTAACCATTTTCAAAATAATGAAAAAAGAATGCATTCACGACTAATATTCTACTTTTATAATATTTTAATATTTCCTTTAAAGACCTGCCTGTGTGCCCTATCTTCCCCTATCGCTTCCTCCTCCCATTAAGTTCAAGTACACCGTTTGACAGCATGTGAACACACAATGAGGGGAGAGAACGGATTTGATCCGTTCATTTTGGACTTTTTGATGTTGATGTCTTGCTTCCCTTCTGCTTTATTTCCATTCCCAAGCATCTAAATCGTCATACACTTTCTGCGTTTGTAAGCTGCTGACTTTGGGGCAGATTCTACAGAATCTCTCCCTCCAATCGGCAAACCGTTTCACTGTGTACTTCAGTCGCCAGTTGAAGTATGAGGCATAGCGTTGCTTATCCTCAGCCAGTTTCCTAAGGAATTCTCCAAGCTCCTCTACGGAACTGAAGTCGTCCACATGGATGAAGGAATCATTTGGTGCCACTGCCTCATACTGTTCCCGCGGTGGACCTAAAACTACAGGCACAGCTCCACCCACGAGGGAATTGTACCAAAACTTCTCTGTGATGTAATCTCTGGATATGGAGTTCTCAAAGGCCAGGTAGAAGTAGCAGCCAGAGATGGTGGGTAACAGAGTCTGATCATCCAGATGCTTATTAAAAGCTCCACCATACACGTCTACTGGTATAATTGTTTTCAGTGTATTGTATACAGCTGTTCTCTTATGGTTGGGAGCATAATTGCTCACGACCCAACATGCCAGAGAAGACTTCTTTGGTATGTAATCCTCCACTGTCAATCCAGTTCCAAAGTCGTGTGGTACCAACCTGCCATATGGTACATACATATCTGCATCACGGCGGTAAGACATGGTGCGGTTAAAGTGTCCAGCAAAAGGCTTCAGATTCCCATTATGTGCTGGGCTTTCCAGTGATAACCACACCCACCTCTGCTCCTGTGGTCGGGTGAGGTGAACGGGCAGTCTTTGTTGGCTTTGGATCAGCTCACGGTTGTGGAAAATCACAAAATCTGCCTGAGAGAACAGGGACTGATCATCTACCAAAGTACAGTTGTGTATGCCAAACCTCTCTCTGCACACATTGCCCTCTACGCTAGGTGAACTTGCAAAAGGCCAGTACCACACTAGAACAATTGTATTTGTGGTATTAATGATGACTTGCAGTGCAGGTCTCGGGGACATTTGCATCAGTGAGGGCCACTGGGTAAGCAGGCTGCCAAACAGAGTGAGGCAGGCTAGGGAGGCAGCCAGCAGTGTCCATCGGTGGCAACAGAAGTCCATCGTCTTTGTTTTTCTGATTGTGTTAGCTTTAAAGTAATAACAAAGAAGTACAAATCAACAAACTGTCAAACCACACAGAAACACACACACACACACACACACACACACACACACACACACACACACACACACACACACACACACACCACAGACTTGCTGCTCACTCACGTTACCACACAGCACTTTGAAAAGTGCTCCCTAATTTCCCCCTGGGTAGTATGGGGTGGCAAGAACATCGGCCCAGTTTTCAATAACACAATAACGTATCAAATAGCCGACCGAAGCTACAGCAACATCTCCATGCTATAACGAGAAATAGAAAAGGTTATTTGAAAAGGAAAAAACTATCCGATTCATGTTCTGTTCAAAGTTCTGAAAAGTCTGCATGTGTTCTTGTTTAACTTTAAACATAATTATTTATTACCAGTATAAAGGAAATAAAGTAGAATATTATTGAATACATGAATGCATTCTTTTGAAAATTGTTAGGTCTTCAGAGAAACCTGTGTGTGTATATATATATATACGTATATATATATATTTATACATACAGACACATACCGTCATATATTCTCTCAAGGCTTGACCATTTTCTAAATGAAGAAAAAATAATGGTGTGGTCTCATAGGTCTTCTTATGTTGTTGTAATTAGGATTTTGAGACCATTTTCGAATTGTAGAGCTTGAATAGATCAGTAATAAATAATTGGCTGTACAGAGAGCTCTGTTGAGAGTAGAGAATAGCTGTTAATGGCTCTTTATTACGGCTCTTCAGAATGTTCCAAAAAGTTCCGTTGATTTCAATGGGCCACCCCAACATTCGCAGGTCTGTAATTTCTATATAATGGCCTCTGCGAAAAATGAATGACCGCTGTCATTGGCAACAGGTTTTGTGCTTATAATTCACATCTTTCATATGATTCCACATTCCATATTTGCGTGAAGTATTATTTTTTTTAGCGGAAATCACGAAACGGCAACAAAATCATTAAAAAGAGGTATTTTGGAGAAATTTCTTCTATCGTTTTGGCATGTAACATTATGCTGCGCGCTTCGGGGTCCTGTTCGTCCCGTCGGGATTTAGTTTTCGATAATGATCTCCGGACTATAGGCTACATTATCCCTTACGTAGTTATCGTAAAGGAAATCGGCAGTTTGGTAGCATCAATAAATTACAATCACAAACTGTTAATGTTGCTGTCATATAAACTCAAACTGTAAGTACTTAGGTTCAAATGCCTCAATAAAACGTCATCGATATTGTCCGTAATGTGTTGTTTTACACAGTTATCATAACGCAAACCCTTACATTTCTCGATTGTTAGATGGCTACACAAAACCAGATGCGCCAATAGTAAAACTTTGTATTTCATTAAAACAATAACTTATTTAATAGAATTCATAAAGGCGGCCTGTGCGCACAATAAATGAAAATGTTGTGCTGACAAATTGGGCCTTGACAATATGTCAGTTATTTAATATAAGCAGAAAAACGAAGCCATGCTCTTGGCAGAAATATGTTGTTTGCATATCTAAATCACATCTTTAGGGTTAATAACATATCTAAGAAACAATACCTTTGCTTGATCTGTACCTGTTGTACCATGATGATAGCAATTATCTTTTAGAATTTTGAATATTGAAAATTGGTACCTGTTGGGGTCCAAAGTCTGTTTGCCACAGGACCAACGTCAAAATGAGAAAGGAGGGCAAAGTGTTCCAAGTTACACTTATCCAATTGTATCTTGAAACACTTTGCCCTTCCTTTCTCATTTTGACGTTGGTCCTGTGGCCAGGGGCGGTGCCAGGGGGGCTGCTAGTGGGCAGGGGCGGAAATCCCATTTCATTGTAGGGGGGGACAATACATGGTAAGATTTCAGAGAGTAATTCCTGGGGGGACATACAAAAATTGCTGTCTGGCCCTTGCTACCTTGCAGGACTAGCCAGCTAGATAACACTTTTCTTTGCAAAATAAAGATGATGAATTTCAAGTGAATCCACAAGTCTCGTTTCGCTTGAGTTTACTGAAGTTATCAGCATGCAATTATTCATACAGGACGTTTGATTTTGTAAAACTGTCTGGAACAGACAGAAATAAAGAGACACATACATTTCACGTCAAATAATGTGGCATAAATGTAGCACGATACCACGAGAGCAAGCATAACTCATTTTTTTCCTGATAGACAGGAAGCAGCAGGTGAGGCTGGGTGAAACAACATCCAGCACCCAGTCAGTCAGCACTGGTGCACCTCAGGGATACGTGCTCTCCCCACTGCTCTTCTCCCTCTACACAAACGACTGCACCTCAGGAGACCCATCTGTTAAACTCCTAAAATTTGCAGACGACACATCAGTCATCGGCCTCATCCGTGATGATGATGAGTCTGCATATAGGCGGGAAGTTGACCAGCTGGTCCTGTGGTGCGGTCGCAACAACCTAGAGCTGAACACGCTTAAAACCGTGGAGATGACAGTGGACTTCAGGAGGAGCCCCCCAGCACTGCCCCCCCTCATCATACACAACAGTACTGTGTTGGCTGTGGAATCCTTCAGGTTTCTGGGATCCACAATCTCCCGGAATCTGAAGTGGGAACCCAACATCAACACCATCATCAAGAAGGCCCAGCAGAGGATGTACTTCCTGCGCCAGCTTAGGAAGTACAACCTGCCTCAGGATCTGCTGATCATGTTCTACACCGCAGTCATAGAGTCTGTTCTGTGCACTTCAATCACTGTCTGGTTTGGATCGGCCACCAAACTGGACAAGAACAGACTCCAACGGTCAGTCAGGTCTGCAGAAAAGATCATTGGTGCCAACCTGCCCACCATCCAAGACCTGTACACCTCCAGAGTCAGGAAACGGGCAGGAAAAATCACTGCAGACCCCTCACACCCCGGACACAAATTATTCAAACTCCTCCCCTCTGGTAGACGCTACAGATCACTGTTCGCCAAAACCTCCAGACACAAAAACAGTTTCTTCCCCCTCGCCGTCTCACTACTGAACAACTAACCCACTGTAGCATATATATTTATATTTATATATTTATCCCTGCACTTCTCGCACTCTCCACTTCTTCTTTGCACTACTGTTGTGCAACATTTCACAGCTACTGTATATAGCCATTCCGCCTTGTACATACTTTTTTAAACTCCTTAGTCCATTGCACTGTTGCACTGTTTGTTTGTTTGTATTGTATTGTATTGTGTTGTATATTTTGTGTAAGCACACTGAGAGTCACTTTACCAAGTCAAATTCCTTGTTTGTGCAAACTTACTTGGCCAATAAAACCTGATTCTGATTCTGATTCTGATTTTTAAATGATCTAAACGGCATTAAATGTACTTGCACAAAACATCTACTCACAGACAAATAATGTCAACAGTTCAAACGCAAATGAACGCTCTTCAAGGAGGAATTCAGCTGCATGTAAATTAACGTCTTCTCCATTCTAGACCAAGACCAAGGAGATGGTGGTGGACTTTAGGAGGTCCCAGCCTCCTCTGCTACCAGTCTCTATCGAGGGGGTCAGTGTGGAGGTGGTCAACACCTACAAATACTTAGGTGTTCATATGGACAATAAACTGGACTGGTCAGCCAACGTTGATGCAATCTACAAAAAGGGTCAGAGCCGACTCTACTTCCTGAGGAGGCTGAGGTCCTTCAATGTCTGCAACAAACTGCGCATGTTCTACCTGTCTGTTGTTGACAACAATGATTGTTGGGGGGCCAGCGTCCTTTTTTATGCTGTGGTGTGCTGGGGAGGCAGCATAAAGAAGAGGGATGCAGGGCGACTGGACAGGCTGGTGAGGAAGGCGGGAGCTGTTGTTGGCACTGAACTGGACTGCCTCACTACAGTGGCGGAGAGAAGGACCCTGAGTAGGTTGCTGACCATTTTGGACAATGACCACCACCCTCTACACAGGACTCTCAACAGATAGAGGAGCACATTCAGTGGCAGACTCCTGTCACTGTCATGCTCATCAGACAGGCTGAGGAAGTCCTTTGTCCCCAGGGCCATCCAGCTTTTTAATGCCACACAGAAGGGGAGAGGGAGGGAGATGGACTTCTCTGCATGAGTCTACCTCAGTCTGCCCTCCCTTTCTCATCTCATCTCAGCCCCATGCACAGACTTTACCACTTACATATTCTGCACTATCACTTTGCTCTTTGCACTTTCAACACACACACACACAAGCACAAGACCACTATCTTGCACTACCCATCCTCACAAGCACAAGAACATTATATATTTTTTTGCACTATCCACACCAGCTGCACAAGATCACTTTCCTCCTGGACACCGACACTGTCAAAATCATTGCACTCTGTACAATAGGGCCAGACCCTTTCCTGTATCTGGAAACACTCTGTGTTCTCCCTATGTGTATGTATATGTGATTTATGTATGTATGTCGGTGAGGTGTATAAGTGTATATGTGTATAAGCTACTGGATGACCTAAATTTCCCTCGGGATTAATAAAGTATCCATCTATATATCTATCTATTCCACCATGGCTAAACTTTCATGAATGCCAGAATTGTCCCGGGAACTTTGTAACGTGCTCTTAACTGCGTTTGAGAATGAGATCCAATGTCTGTCAGCCTCTTTACATGTCGTGTACCCTGCACATGCCACATTGTTTGTGGCCCACTCCATTGCAGCAAGGGCATAGTACCCACTGCTGCTCCTGGCAAAAAAGGCAACCCCTGTGCTGGTCTGTGTTGATTAGGCGGTAGTTGCACACCCGGTTACTAAACATCTTGACAGGTGAGACAACCACCATCCAGGGTCGAGGTTCTTTGTTATCAGGGTTGTTGGATTGAGGAAGGTCTTTAATTTGAGGCTCATATCGCATGCAGACTGACCTGTGCTCAGTGAATGTCTCAAGGGAATAGCAGAAGATGACGTCATTGCTTGTAGATGTCAGCAGAAACTCTTTGGCAGGTACATTGGAGAGGAATGTCTTGGTATTCACCCCGTCAAAAACAATATCAGTTATGTCTTCTACTGACAAAGAACGAATATTCAACGGGTGGTAAATCTCAGACGGCCGATGCGTTCGATGCCTCTCTTCTTGCTCCCTCTCAGGACGTAGAGGAGGCACAGTAGTGTATTGTGATGGGACCAGGTAGGGCTGGGCGATATGAGCTCAAATTCATATCACGATATTTTCCACTGTCCAGATGATATCGATATGATATCACGATATATGACGAAAATTTTAATAGCCCTTCTTAGCTAAATTACATTAGTTAAGGCAAAATATGTCATCATGAAAAGTTAAAATCAAATAATGATAAAATAAATATGTATCTACTGATGTGCTACAAATGTAATGTATGTATGATTCCAATCATTTCAAGCATTTTTATAATCAAAAATCGCTGAATTTGCGCATGTCGTGTTCAAACAGAGAGGAGACATGCGAGGTGAGGCAGCGACGAGCGGCCCCTCATCTCAGATTGTGCAATCCCTCACTAACTGGGTTGAGCGCATGCCTTTTGCTTTCTCGTTGTTTGTCACCACTGTAGTATTTGTGGACACTTGTATTATATGTTCTTTCTATCCATAGAATAGGTAATGTATTTCACGTATGTGTAGAACCTATTTAGTCTTGCTGATCTGACATAAACCCGCATAGCAGTGAAAAAGCACTGAGGAGAGGCAAACAGTACCTCTGTCTCAATGAAGGGGGCGTGCGCGAGAGCCTGAAACTGGACTTTCAATCGAAACGTGAAATGTTAAATAATGGGAGACCAATGCCGGAGCTAAAAGGTATGCTTCAAACGACGGGACAGAAGATAACTCGATCGAATACTCACATTCAGAGCCAAATTGCTTTTGAAAAATGTTGAAACCTCAAGAGTAGATTTGGCTTTGGACGAAGAGCGGAGACTAAATATTAGCATGAGCAATATTCGCTAACATTACATTGATATCAGAGTGAGCCCTTGCTCTGTCGATTTCCCATTATTTTTCTTATGATTGTTTATATCTATGTGAAGCCATTTAACATCACACACGTGGTTGTAATTGTATTGTGCCTATATACTCGGTACTCAAGGACACAACCATCAGGATGCAACTCGACAACTTTAATTATACTTCTCACACGTATATCATAACATCATATATCGGTGCGCCATCACCTGGCCATAGCCGGCCACTACATCTCCCCCTTTTAGATGAAAGTTTAACTGCTTTGTCAGAACCTCAAGATGACAAAGTGCATTCAACAATATAGCTACTTTCTTATAACTTAACTTATCATTTTAGGAGTTCACTCAAATCCTTATTAAAACTTAAAAGTCTAAACTGAGAAACTAACAGAATAAATTATACTTTACTGTAACTATTGTATGAGATTACTCACTAGATGCATTAGATCAGAACATAGCTTTTCGACTAAACATTTCACTTTTTAAACTGAACATTATGACTTTTCTTTTGTTTTAACATCTTATCATGTTTTTCTTTTCTGTCCTCCGTAGTGTGTAGGTGTGTGTTTAGTGTTCAAAGGTCCAGTCTTTCAGGAGCCCTAGAAAGTCTCCCTGACCTAGTCATTGACATGTCACCTGATGTTGGGGGCACTGGTACTTCCCTGAGGTGTGAACGGTTGCGTCGCAGCCGTCCTCCATCCGCGGTCTCCACCTCGTATGAGCGTGGTGTAGGTGCAGGGCCCACAACTGTCCCTCTGGTGCGTGTGGGTCTGATCCACACCTGCTGTCCAGACTGAAGAGGTGGCAGGGTTTGAGTGCGGTGTCTCCGGTTGAACGTTTGTTGCTGTTGCAGTTTCAGCGCAGTGTCCTTTTCTCTGAATTCTTTGAGATCAGGCCACTGTGGTTGTAGCTGCAGCGGTGACACTGGGACTGGTGTTCTGAGTCTCCTCCCCATCAGTAGTTGTGCTGGGGAGGTCCCGTGTGCCAATGGAGTAGACCTGTAGGCCAGCAGAGCTTTGTGGAAATCTCCCTCTTTCTCTAAGAGAGACTTAACAGTTCTGACGGCCCGTTCAGCCTCCCCATTGCTGCGGAGATAACGGGGGCTGCTTGTCACATGTGTAAAGTCATAATCTCTTGCAAACTGAGAGAATTCATGACAGGAAAACTGAGGACCGTTGTCCGTGACTAGCACTTCTGGGCATCCATACCTAGCAAACACAGCTTTAAATCTTGCAATAGTCTGTTTAGCTGTTGTGCCTCCAGGTATAGTGCAAACCTCAATATAGCGAGAGAAGTAGTCTATCATGACTAAATAGTTCCCATTCTGCCATTGGAAAAGATCTGCTGCAACCCTCTGCCATGGTCTGCTTGGGAGGTCAGTCGTGAGCAGAGGCTCGACAGGTGTTTGAGCTTCACGTGCACAAATCTCACATCTCTCGACCATCTGCTTTACAGCACACGTGATGCCTGGCCACCAGACAGATTCTCTAGCCCTAGCTAGGCATTTGTTGATACCCTGATGTCCCTGGTGAAGTCTCTGTAGGATGTCAGGTCTCATGTGTTCAGGGATGATGAGTCTCTCACCTTTCATGAGCAGTCCTCCTCCTTCATGCAGGACTGACCTTTCAGGCCAGTAGGGCAACAGCAGCTCATGCATATCTCGTCTGTGTTCAGGCCAGCCGTTTGCAATGTATCGCCTGAGACGTTTGCAGGTGTTGTCAGAGGTTTGTGCGCTCTAAATTTGTTCCAGCTTTGTCGGTGTGGCTGGCAGGCTTTCTACTACACTGTCCAAGTAAGCTTTGCATTCCTTTTCCAGGTCTTGCTCCGCCTCCGCCTCCGCCTCCGTGGCTGTGGCTGGAAGCGGCGCTCTGGACAGAGCATCAGCTGTTATCAGGTTTTTACCTGGGACATGGATGATGTTGAAATTGAATCTGAGCAGCCTTAATCTGAATCTGATAATCCTCGGCGGAAGGTCATCCAGTGCTCTGGACTTCAGGAGTGTTATGAGTGGCTTGTGATCTGTTCTTATAGTAAAATCTAGGCCGCTCAAGTATCCGCGCAGGCGCTCACATTCCCAGGTCGTAGCTAAAGCCTCTTTTTCTATTTGAGCATATCTTGACTCGGCTTTGGTCAAACTTCTTGAAATGAAGACAACAGGTCTCCACTCACCACCTAGCTGTTTTTGTGTTAAGACACCTCCTAGTCCATACGAAGAGGCATCCGCTGACACCATGGTTTCATGGTTTGGGCTGTATTGGGCTAACATCGTCTCTGACCCTAATTCTTTCTTAGTGTCCAGGAACGCTTTCTGTTGGGGTGCTCCCCATGTCCAGCTGTTCTCTGTCTTCAACAGATCGTGGATGGGCTTTGTCAAGTCAGGCAGGCGTGGTGAGAATTTCCCTACAAAGTTCACCATGCCCATGAAGCGGCGAACATCTGCCACATCCTTCGGCTCAGGCATGTCACGGATCGCCTTTATCTTATCCGGGTCTGCTCTGATGCTCTGGGAGTTTATGACATGGCCCAGGAAACGGACTTCTGTCAGTGCAAACTGGCATTTTTCATTCAGAGTGAGCCCAGACTCTCTGAATTTCTGTAGCACCCTGTGCAGCCTATCGTCGTGTTCTGCCCGGTCCTTTCCTGTGATGAGGACATCATCAGCATGACATAACACTCCGTCAATGCCATCAATCAGCTGGGAAATCCTCTTTTGAAAGTGCTCAGGGGCCGATGATATACCAAAGGGTAACCTCTTGAAGTAATATCGGCCCTCTGGTGTGATGAACGTGGTCAACAGCATTGAGTCTTGATGGAGTGGTACTTGCCAAAAGCCTGATGTTGCGTCAAGCTTTGTGAAGACTCTGGCTCCTTCCAGCTTGGCCAGCGTCTCGTCCACTGCCGGTAAGATGTGTCTCTCTCTGATGACGCTCTCGTTCAAATGGGTTAAATCTACACAAATGCGTAGTTTCCCCGACGTTTTCACAATAGGGACCATGCCTGCGCACCATTCAGTTGGTTCTTCAACACGGGCTATGACCTCCATTTTCTCCATCCGGTCTAGTTCCTCTTTAACTTTGGCCCGGAGTGGGATGGCTACACGTCGTGGGGCAGAGAGGGCATAGGGTGGTGCATTGTCTTTCAGCATAATTTTATATTCACCTTTAAGTTTACCTAGCCCTGTAAAGACATCTGGTAGGTTGAGCGGAAGTGCGTCTCTGCATTGTCTATGCTATGGAGCTGAGGAATCATCTGCAGTCTGCGAATGGCTGGCAGGCCCAATAAGGGTGTGGTCAGGTCTTTCACAATGAACACCTCCTCCTCAATCTTTCTGTCGCCTCTCTGAATGACAGCATGCAGGGCCGGCGATTGCTATAGGCGAACTAGGCGACTGCCTAGGGCGACAAATGGGTTGGGGGCGCCCTCTATTGTCGCCCTTGGACCTACTTCCCATTAATCATAGTTAGAATAACAAGCAAATAAAAACATGTTTATTAATCATGATCATCCGAGGGCGCCCCTTCAGCCATACGTTTACTTCAACCTGATTTTTAGATTGAATTGATGGTTATTGTCGATGGGGGAGGGCGGTTGCGTTAAGTTACGTTACGTTAGTTATGTGAGGGCTCCTGCACACTACCAGGGTGGGGTGAGCCGTGAGCGTGTCAGCTACGTGACATTCGCAAAAATGAAGCGGTCAAAACCATCTGGAGCACAGGGACGAAAACGAAGAAAGGAAGAAGAGGAAAAGAAAGCCAAGTATAGAGGTAAGTCTTCTCATCTCAGCCATTAAGGTGTCAAAAGAAATACATGTAGTATTGTGCATCACCTAATATTGGACGTTTCATTGCTGTCACTAAGGCTAGCTATAGCTAGCTAGCGACTGTTACTTTGCTAATTTGCTACGTAGGCTATTACTAGCAAACGTAACTTCACTGATAACCTACATGGATGTAAATGTCAAAAGACCAGTATCTGGATAACGTATGCTAGTTATGAAAAGTACAGTTGCTGTCTACATTCATTATAAATGGCATAAGTTCTGTTTAGTGAATTCACAACTAGCAGGTGCATACACACAGTAACCATTTTGGGGATAGTGGTGGCGTTCACCCTTCTGTACAGTTCCTCCCCAGGAATATACTAAAATTTTTGTTTATTTTTGTTTTAAATTGGCCAGATGCACTCAGGCAATTTTTGCAGAGGCCGCTGTAGAAAGGACGCCTGATTCGCCTCCCTCTGAACTTTGTAAGTAGCCTACACAACTAGTACTACTGTTGCTGTTTTTGTTATTGTTATTATTATTAGCAATTATTACTTTCATAATCACATCACATTAATACTACTAATTGTAATCAGTAGCCTAGTATTATTTAGCCTTGTGGCAGTAATTGTAATATATCTACTACAAGTTACATGGTCAGATACAATGTATTTGTACAATGCAACTATGTGGTAGGATGATAGAAATGACCAAATGCAACTGTGTAACGAACAGCATGGATGAACTCTGTGTTTAAATACAGCTGCAGGAGAAGGGACATCCAGTAGTACTCAAGGGGCCAGTAACACACAGGCCAGGAACACACAGCCTGCATCAGGTGAGTCTATTTAATAGTATTTATTCAAGCCACATCCATACTTTAAAGTACACTAGAAACATGTTAGCATGTATTAAATACAATAGCTTGTTTTCTTAAAGAAGTTCAACCACATTCATGATCATTTCACTTATTATATTAAACACCGCTTGTCTGGCTATACAATATGCTTGAATACAGGTGAAGGTGAAGGGACATCCAGGACCACATCAAGCACTCAGGGCACCAGTGAAACTACACTGCCGCCTGCAGACACCTCACCCTCCACAATTCCTGCTATCCAGGGAGAACCTATAGATCCTGCTGACTGGCCAGCCCTCTGTGATCCGGTAAGGACAGAGTTAGTTTGCAGAGGACCATACCAGACCAGTCCAGACTTTACATTTCCAAAAAGAGATGATGGGAGAAGCTGCCACCACAACCACTTCTACAGGAAATTAGTAAATGGGGAGAAAATCAAGAGAAGCTGGCTTGTATATTCAAGGAAAAACAATACTCTGTATTGCTTCTGCTGCAAGCTATTTTCACAGGAAAATTACCACCTCATTAGGAGTGGCCTAAATGACTGGAAGAATTGTAGTGAGGTATTTGAGATATTTTGTAGTGGTACGTACAGTATCCATAAAAGCACTTTTGTTTGTAGAGGGTATAGTTAGGGTATAATCTGAGGGTCATAATTTGCTTAAATGTCCTTACAGGTGCCTAAGAGTGTTTTGCACAGTTTATGGAGTTAACTTAATCCTAACTTTGAGTGTGTAATAAATTATTTAAAATAATAAAAAAGAAAATGTTCTGAAACTATTCTGGTGTTTGTTGTCCATGCAACATCTATTGTTGAACTGCAATGTAGAATAGTAGAATTATAAGTGGGTGAAAAAACTGCTATGCAAAGTAAAATGAAGTTAAGTATTGTGTGTGTGGGGGGGGGCAAAACTCAATCTCGCCCAGGGCAACCAAAGGGCTAGAGCCGGCCCTGACAGCATGCACTTGCCCTTTGACATCCAGAGGTTGACTGGCGGGCCCCAGCAGAGGTCTGTGTGTCACTGTGTAGCTGCCGTATTTCTCTTGCGTGTATTCTGTTTCTGGGATAGCAGTCACAGATGCCCCCGTGTCCACTTTAAAGCACATCGGGCCACCATTTATGGTGAGCATTTCAGTCCATGTAGACGACTGTGGATAGTCAACAGCTCCCAAATAAGCCGCCACATAATCCTCCTCAATGGATTCTAGGTTTTGAGCTGATCTGCACACAGATGCAAAGTGTCCCCTCTTTTGACATTTTCTACATTCAGCATCTTTTGCTGGGCATTCAGTCCATGCATGTGTAGGGGTTTTGCCACACTTCCCACACTGCTTTGGGCTGGTTGAGGCATGCTGAGGCTGAAAACGGCTTACACGTTGAGCAGAATTTTTCCTATAAGTCTGTCTCTTGCTGTTGAAAGACACTGCATCTATTTGCTCCGGTGAATCGGCTGACCGGAGAACAACTTGCTGCTTTTTCACCTCTTCGTGCTGCCTCACTTGAACTATGGCTGTAGCTAAATCCAATTTTGGGTTGAGCTGCATTTTTTCAGACAATTTGGCATCACGTATCCCGACAACAATCCTGTCTCGGATCAACTCTTCACGCAAGACGCCATATTTGCAATGTTCAGCTAGCATGTGCACTGCTGTGATAAAGTTCTCTGCAGATTCGCCAACTTCCTGACTTCGTTTATTAAACTTGGCTCGTTCAAAAATGACATTATGCACTCCTACAAAATGTCCATCAAAAGCATCTTTTACCTCGTCATAGTCATTTTGTTTATCCTCAGCCAACTGCAATGAGCTCAGGATATCGTCAGCTTTATCACCCATTGTGTAAATGAGAGAATTCACCTGGTAAGCTTTGTCTTTTTCTTTTAATCCAGAAGCAAGCCTGAAGCGTTCGAATCTTTTTATCCTTGCGGGCCACAAGCTTGGCTCGAAGTCGAAGGGTCCCGGTGGTGGGATGGTAAAAATGTGATCCATGCTGTGTGCTAGTAGCTTACCGCTAGCTTGTTGTTAGCTTTCACCGTCAAACTTTCTCTCTAGCTCCACACGTCACCGTCTTCACTCTCCACACCGTTAAACTACTCCAACTAGTTGTCTGTACCTCTAGACTCTGTCTGTCGCGGGTTTTAAGCTTCTGACACCATGTATTGTGCCTATATACTCGGTACTCAAGGACACAACCATCAGGATGCAACTCGACAACTTTAATTATACTTCTCACACGTATATCATAACATCATATATCGGTGCGCCATCACCTGGCCATAGCCTGCCACTACAGTAATCACTTTGAACCCAAGGCTGCTTTTTAATGGTGAGCTGATTTTGAGAAATTAAACTTTGCAGCTAAAGTTGTGTTTCCTGGTTATGGTTGTCGAATTGCTGTGCTAGCTAAGGAAACTTGTAATAACCTTAGCATAAACGATTTCAATGGAAGAGTTACATTTGCATGAAATGATAGCTAGTTATCTAGCTGATGTTATAGTCTCCTCGATTTAATCATAAAATTATAATGGGAAAAGGTAGAGACCCACAGGGTGCCTGTGCAACTTCGTATTAACACGAGTTCATCACAAGCTAGCAGCTGCCAACTGTATGTACCTTACCTATGTGGGTTAAGAATGATGATATGAAATATGATAAACAACCAGTAGGCAATGTGCAAACTGCCAATTGAATGGTGATTTAACAGGTTGCTGGTACACCTTTGGCTAAAACAACACGGCGACACAACTGTCTATTATTCTTATTTGGTCGAGGTCGGAGATTTTTAACCCAAACCAGTTCCAAACGACTTTCTTTTTAACCAATTCATCATCCTGCTCTTGAGCAACATCACTTTCTGCGTGTTCGCTCATCCTCGATTGTTCACGTATGCACTTATAATAAGCTATATATATATATATATATTTGTACGTAGCCTGCCTACTAACTTCAGCTGCCTGCACGCTTGTTTGTTGCTAGCACTACATGTGCGCAACAAATGCATGCGCCGTCCGCTTATAAAAATAGGTCAACATATTAACATACATTCTTTTTTTCGTAAGAACCAAGAAAGGTTAGATTAAAATAAAAAAAGATGTACCTACTTAGTACTATCACTCAGTTGAAATTTGGAACAAAACAATATGAATGCCAAATTCGAATTTATGAATTATGAATAGATCGCGGTATCCACGGTATTGCAAAATCCATATCATGGCGTGGCACAATACAGGTTTTTACTATCAAACCGGTATATCGCCCACTCCTAGCCAGTATTACATCACATCGATAGGCTGGGGGGCAATCTTGCTTCATTTTCTGTGGAGGTGTAGGGTGACAGCCACCATTTATCTCTTGAGTTTTGGTCTGAACTGGCAGACACAATTCCATGTTCTATGTCAGTGATGTCATAGAAGTCCATGGAATTTCCACTATGGCGTATAGGCCAGGTTTGTGTCGTGACCGTTGCTAGGAAGTTTCTATCGTTAATGTTCTCCGTCTGACGTTGTGCTCTTGGTTCCCCTCAATCCCCGGGGCATGGGGAAAGTGGAACTGACTACCCTGGGGAGGGATGTCCGCAATTTTTTTTGTAATTCGTCACTTAACTATATTTAAATTGACTGAACTATATAAATACAAATATAATAAATAAATAGTGGAGACCATTCACCCTATACAAAAGGCACAAAATTGTTCAGGCCATCCCACACACGGATTCAGGACGCTCAGTTAATAGAGCCGAATGACTGCTAATGCCAGGGCGCTAATGTGCATTATGATAGTCAGGTGAGCACGGCTAACACATCTGAATTATTGTTGAGGTTACTATTAGCAGTTTAGATTGAACACAGTCAGCCAGGAATCTGCCTCTTGGAGCATATTTGCTTTGTATAACATGAATTAATCAGTATCATAAATGAATCAGCATCATAGCTACAATGTCATATGACGTTACATTTATCACAATTACCTAGCAAAGCTTAACAGCATTAAACACATTGCCCAGAAACAGCCACAGAGAGTAACGGCAGGTCATTCATCTCCTGATGATGTAACGGACGTGAGACAAGGTGAGCTCATGGCAACAAAAGTTACTCCAAGCAATCATTTGTAGCAGTTTCAACTGAAAGGAGCTTAACGCGGCTGAGCGGTAGGTGTTAGCTGCTGGTAGGCTAGCTGCAGTTGGAAGAAGGTAGCTAGCTAGAAGGCTAGCTCTCGGGGCTACGAGCTTTTTAAAAAGACTGGAGCAAATGACTCCTTAGAATATGCTACAAATAGACCTACTGCAAGTGCAGTATGGTATTACTAAGGAAGGAGTGAGTCTTTAAAAAGACTGTTTATAAAGCAATGAATATCTGAATGATAGAGGAAACAAGATAAATCGAACAAACTCTGCAGAGTGTCGTCTCAGGGTCAGCGCTTACCATGCCTGCGTTTTTTTTTATACTCGGAAGCGTAAGTGCAACTCGCGTTCAAATGATAAGAGTCCGTATTGATTGGTGGATCAGGAGCAAAACAGTATTTGATTTGTTTGAGTCAGTCCAGCCCCTTGCATTTCGCCTCTGATAGAGCTTTCACTAACCAGTGACAGGTCGGCGGTCGTTTTTTTTTTTTCTCCATCTGTGACATCGCGCCCCCCCTGGAGAGTGTTCGCGGCCCCCACTTTGAGAACCACTGCCTTAGGGTTTAACTCCAGTACCTCGGCAGTCCATCACTGTTTAAATGTCAGCAATACTGGAGGTTAAATCAGAGTCATTACATTTGTTATTACATACAGTAAGTGGCACACAAGAACAGGTTGGCATTCAGAACCTTTGATATCTTGTTTTCACTTCACCTGAAATTACCTGGAACTTCACAGCACAAGGACACTTATAATGGGGTTGTGTACACAAATAGCATGCAAATTAAACAGGTACAACTTTTTTTCAGGCAGGTGTGTATGCGATCACATGGATGGCACTGTTGCTTCTTCACACAAACCTGCTCATGCATAAAAATCACCAGACTGACTGGCTTTCGAAGCCTGAGGTGTGTCCACATCATTTGATGAGAGCAGTGGCGGCTCCTGAAAAAAATCATAATTCATAATTCCTTATTAACACTTCTGCAAAAGCCATCTTACTAGTTGCTTAACACGATAGGTTTCAACAAAAATTCTGGCCTTCTGATAGGGAAGGGAATCTTCTTAGCTGTTATGCTGACCTTTCAATGCCTATGTGATATTTAGTAGTTTTGGATTGGCATAGGCTGCCTTTGGAAATGAAATGGTTTTAATTCAGGTGGCATTTGTGCCTAGACAACAGATCCCACCAACTAAGCCAGAGTTCATTCACCTCAGTTCTGTGAACATCCTGAGATGGAGCGCTACTGAGGGTCCTTCCATGGTGGAACACTGCCCTCTTGTGGTCGAAGCAGAAAAGAAGCAACACTGCTCATTACACAAACTTTATATATGGTAAAAATAAGTAATTTGTTAGAAATAGACCTAAAATAGAGAGTGAGTTACAGGGAACAGAGGGTTCCCAACAAACAGTAGCTCACAATTTTTGAAGTAGACAGCATGCTATGTGGTTTGTTCCCCCTTCACTGCAGAAAAGGAAGTCATAATACCTGTTCTTTCTACAAAATTCTCACACATCTTAAATTGAAGTGAAACACAGGCTAAAGACAGTTTATATTAAAGTGAAACACAGGCTAAAGACAGTTTATACTATTCATATGTCACAGCTGGAATGCAACTCAATGGAAAAGGGAGCTTAACACACAATTAGCCTGACATCTGAATGATGTTCATTTTTTCTGACAGCAGATGAAACATTGCCTTTTAATTTTGCATTTACTGGTTGATACTTTTTGCAACTTATATTCCCCTCAGTTGACTGATTATATGATATTCAATTTCTATACTAAGTAATGATGATCATATTTATCTATTGATAATTTATCATATCTATACACGAGAGCAAATTCCAGGTAGGTATAAACCTACTTGGCAATAAATACAATTCTGATTCTGATTTGGTCATTTATACTTGGTGATAGTTATAAAATAGGAAAACATACTGTATTTGGTACTATCAGACTCCAATAACTGGAAGAACAAAACTCAGAGAACAGGTGAAATAAGATGATGTCATCATGTGAGTTAAGAGGTAGGTTAGTAAGTTAAAATAGTCACAGTTACTTTGTTCCCTCATCTGTGAAGTTCCGCAGTGATACGTGGTTTTTGTTCCTCTTTGGTTTTCAAGAAAGCCTGTCTGTTCCCTGTTTAACAATAGCATAGTCACAACCCTGATAAACAAAGGTTTTTATGATCTCTGTCAGTTTATCTAAAATGGCTGCCTTGCCGGTACACAGGATTACACTTCCAGTTATGTGGATGATTCATGCGCAGTCAAAATGAATGGAGATATGGAAACATGCCTAGAGGTATGGTAATGTGTCATTCAGTTTGGAGAACATGTTCCTAATTCTGTCTCGCCATATATTTGTGGACTTTAACAAGTCTATCCTGCTTTCAGGTTGTTCCCAATCTCCAATACTCGTGTTACAGGAGGAGCCTGAGCTGCATCCCAGCCAGTATCCCTCCCTCGACAGAACATTTGGATTTCAGTTTTAATTACCTAAACATCTTGGAGAAAAGTGTTTTCCCCAGACTACCATTACTGCATCATCTTGATCTCACAAGGTAGAGGGTTTCTTTGTTTAATTTCATTTCTTGGACAGGAATATATCTACTAAACTGACAATGCAGACAAATTATGCACAATGTGAACATTGTTATTTGATACTGATTCTGTTTTGTTAGTTTTTTTCAACAGATGTCACATCCAACACATTGACAATGATGCTTTCTTTAATGTAAGAAATTTATCTGTTTTGATTCTCACCGGACATCCAGTCAAATATTTGGGAAGAAGCAGCATTAATGTTTTGTAAAATATACAAAAGCTTGTCCTAGTAGACATTGGTCTGCTTTCCTTGGACAGTCTGAATTTACAGAATTTAACAAACCTAAAGGAATTAAAAATGGGAACAAACTGCTTATTATCCATCGCCCTTCCAACCTAAGCCATCAGCTTCAAAGGACTTCACATTACTGGACCTTCATACTAACAACATATCTGCTATCAGGGCTGATCACACTTCTGTTTTGAGTGAGATGGGTAGCAATATCACTTTAATATTGTCCAGAAACCCAATAGCCTTCATAGAAACAGGGGCATTTAAAGGCCTTCACCTGGAAGAGCTAGATCTACGTGACACCTTCAGCTCATCCACGATGGTTAGAGATGCTACTGCTACACCTTAAGAAAGGAGTCCCCCCAATTCAGCTTTGCCTTCACGAGCGAGATTTTGAAGCAGGCAAGTTAATCACCTCCAATATTGTGGACGAAGGCATCATAGGTAGCCGCAACGTTATCGTGGTGGTGACTCAGCACTTCATAGACAGTTCCTGGTGTCGCTTTGAGTTTGAACTGGCACAGTCCTGGCTTGTCTTGGGGCGAAATACCAGCATCATCATCATCATTCTTGAAGATGTGGAAGATAAGAAGATAAAGAGAGTGTTTCGGACTTCATAAGTATCTGAAAAAGAACACCTACCTCAAGTGGAAGAGGAACGCACTAAGCAATGTGAGGTTCTGGACTCGTCTCAGAAAAGCCATTATATTAAAGAAATTACTTTTGTTTTTTTACTTTTATAAGAAATTAACCATTTTTTTTACTTTGAATTACAAATTCTAGCCACATATCAAACTTACCAAACTACAAGACATCTTACCTGGTTCTGAAACAGGTTGATGATACATGTGGATCTAATGGTGTGATTGTGCGGATCTCTTTGACTTTGTTATGTATATGCCATTCAAGAGACTTTCAGCATCTGAAAAGCCACCTCTGCAGTGGTTCATGGTATATGTTACCTTCTGTTTTTGCCATGAATATTGTAAGACTCCAATGGAAACGTCACACAGAAATACTTCAGTTGTATGGGGGAGAGGTTGGGGTTGGCTATAATAATTAAATCCTGTTGAAATGATCAAAAAACATGAATACATTTAAAAAATGCTAAGCTCTAGTTAGATAGTTCCTGCCAATGGCTGAGACTAGTAAGAGATTTGAACTTGATGTTGTGGCATACTGTTGTTTGACTCTTATTACTTTACAACCTTCATACGTACAGAAATCCAAACACCAAATTCAGTCCATAATACAGGAATGATTATGCTAACTGAAACAAGCCTGTTTTTGTTTTTTAAATAATAATTCAGTTCCTTTAATATCCAGAACAAGAAGTTCCAAACTGAACAAACAAACTGGAGGTTTAATTGTTTCAACAATCATCTCTTAAAACATCTCTATGTATCTATGTTCAGATGTTCTATGAAAGCCTTTTTCATCTTTTAAACATTCTTCCTTTCTGCATGAACATTCTTTGTATGATGTTTGAATGATGTTCTGGCTGGGTCCAGTGCATGGTGACACTCAAAGCAGCTACGGACGAGAGAGTTATTCTGTTTCATCATGAATGCACAGTGCAGATTCTTGGTTGTTATAGTGATTGTTTATCATGAATGCACAGTGCAGATTCTTGGTTGTTATAGTGATTGTTTATCATGAATGCACAGTGCAGATTCTTGGTTGTTATAGTGATTGTTTATCATGAATGCACAGTGCAGATTCTTGGTTGCTATAGTGATTGTTTATCATGAATGCACAGTGCAGATTCTTGGTTGTTATAGTGATTGTTTATCATGAATGCACAGTTCAGATTCTTGGTTGCTATAGTGATTGTTTATCATGAATGCACAGTGCAGATTCTTGGTTGTTATAGTGATTGTTTATCATGAATGCACAGTGCAGATTCTTGGTTGCTATAGTGATTGTTTATCATGAATGCACAGTGCAGATTCTTGGTTGTTATAGTGATTGTTTATCATGAATGCACAGTGCAGATTCTTGGTTGTTATAGTGATTGTTTATCAGGAATGCACACATGGACGGATTGTGAAACCATGGGCCCCTGGGCCTGGACATGTAAAAGGCCCCCCACCTTTGCGCGCGCCCGCAAAAAATGTTGTGCTCGCAAAACATTACTTAAATGTAATGACATTTTTTTCAACAGCACAATAACTAAATTCACCTGTACCTCAACAGGATTTACAGCGCATATACACATTTTCTAACACAGCGCAGGTACACTCAATTGAAACCTACAGCAAATTAACAAAATACACCGCTTTCAACCACAAATAAGAGATTCATAACAGCGACTTCACGCAGAGGCTCTGGCTTAGGGGCCCCCTGAGCTCATGGGCCCCTGGGCCTGGGCCCAGTATTGGTTGTTATAGTGATTGTTTATCATGATTGCACAGTGCAGATTCTTGGTTGTTATGTAAGGCAGGGGTCTTCAACCTTTTTCAGCCCAAGGACCCCTTGGCTGAGAGAGACACTGAGCAGGGACCCCCACCCCCGCCGCCCCAAATTTGGGCCTGATATTCATATAATTTATTTGGAACTAAGTGTCAGTCACACACAAACACTCCCCTACACATGTTTGAACAGAATTACAAATCATCTGTGACACACAACTCGTTTAAATTTATTCTGTTTATTATTGACATCTTTTGAGAATTCATCATTCATGTCTTTGGCAACAACATTCTCCCTATGAAGCATGCAGTGCGTCATACATGGCTCTTGCACCGTCTGTGCACATCGCGACACATTTTGGCCAGGGTATATCATGTTCACGGAAAAAATTGTTGATCACTTTGAAAATCTTTTTACCTCCAGGGCAGCTGCTTACAGAATAGAAATTCCTCCTGCATCTCATTTTGGTCGACAAATCACAAAAAAGCTAAAAGCTGAGCGTCGTTTGACACATCGGTGGATTCATCTAATTGTAGTGCAAAATAATCTGCCTTCGGGAGTTTTGCGACTAGTAGTGCCCTCCCATCAGCTGCCAATTCATAGGGCGGGCATTGGGATGCTTTTCAGTTTTTTTACGTACTCATCCTTCCCAAACATTGTTTTGCACATATCACTAGCTGTTGGCAATATTAAACTTTCCGCATGGCTGTTTGGTCTGAGCGACACATAATGAAACTTATAGTGCTGTCAAACGATTAAAATATTTAATCGCGATTAATCGCATTTTTGTCATAGTTAACTCAAAATTAATCGCGATTAATCGCAAATTTGTATCTATTCTAAATGTCCCTTTGTTTATTTATTTTTTCCATCATTTTATTTTTATTTTAATGCCCTTATCAACATGGAAAAGTGGAATTGGCTTGCTTTAAGCAAATGTTTTATTTTATTGAAAACCAACATTCCCAAACATTGCCATTGGTAAACAAGGACTCAGCCTATAGTGCAGTTAAACCATGGCTTAATATTTTATTTTTTCAAGTTTGCTGGGAACATAGCAGTCAGGCCTCTTATTTCAGAAACAATGAACCGTAACAGTTAGGTTACCAATAAAAGGTAAGCCTACTACTTCTTTGATTTCAGCCAGCTGCCTGTTGACATTTTCAGACAACAGTGAAGCTCGCTTCTTTTGCACAACACAACTTTTAAAAGTAAACTTTCCATTCAGAAGCTTTTTATCGTCCATTTCGCCGTATCGCGCTCACCATTCACTCAAACCGTAACGTTAGCCTACTACACAGTTTGCGAGGCCAAAAAGAACGTTAATCTAAAAAAAAAAAAAATAATTATAAAAAAAAGAAATCGCGTTAATCTCGCGATAAAAAAATTAACGGCGTTAAAATGGGTTTGCGTTAACGGCGTTAATAACGCGTTAAACTGACAGCACTAGAAACTTAGTAAGAGGCTTTTAAAGCTAGCTCGCACACTTTGGCTGATTGTCTCATCAAGGTCTGCTGGCCCTCAAGATTTTAAACGGGAAATATTAAATGTTTTTTTTTTCTTTCAAGTGAGCACGGGTTGTCTTTGAGTGTCGTTGCAGCTTTGATGGTTTCATAGGTTCGTTTGACAGCACAGAAGAGCAAACCACGCACACTGCTAATTCTTTACCATCGGTCTCTTTGTAGGTGAAGGCAAACTTCAGATAATTCTCTGAATATTTACGTGTCTTCTCCCGTTTGCGCTTTTCGCTGTTCATGGAAGGGGTGTTGGCATCCTCTGAAGGTAGATCATCTGAACCGCCATCAGTGGTGTCTGACGAGGAGCTTTTGTTCCGAGAAATTACAAAACGATCAATTATTTCAAATTGTATGGTTATTGCAGGTAACGTCTTTTGGCACCAGATAGCTAAATGTAGCTAAAAGTGCATATGTTGCCATTATGATCAAATGATCGCGTGAAGACTCATGGGTAGCCTATGTATCATTTTTAAGGAATAGAAAGCAATTTTTACGTTCTGTTTATGTTTATGTAGTCTTGGACGTTTTTAATTTTTGGAAGAGGGAAAAAATGCTTCAGATGAAATCATTTGGCGGACCCCCTGCAGTACCTCCGCGGACCCCCTGGGGGTCGCGGACCCCCGGTTGAAGACCTCTGATCTAGGCTAATATTGAATTACAGGTAGCCTACACAGTAAAAATAAAAAACAAGTTAGACAGAAAGACTTCGATTTTTATTTGATGATATAACAGGCTTGTTTAAAAAAAAAAAAAACAAGTGTTAACATGGCCGAGGATATTAAGAGCACTGAAAAATCCTCCTGAAAAGCGGGGTTCTCGGTTCTGTTGAAAGGTTGTTGATATTCGAGTGCTCACATAGGGGATTTGTGAGCGCCTCACCTTCAATATATGCTTTTGATAGACACAACATTTACAAATCAGTGATTTATGATTTACATGAGAAACTATCATGTATATATTTATTTCTAGGTGCTACGCAAATCAGGGTGGTCAATGGGGACAACAGCTGCTCTGGAAGGGTTGAGATCTACCATCATGGTGAATGGGGAACCATTTGTGATGATTCCTGGGATCTCAGTGATGCTGAAGTGGTGTGCAGGCAGCTGGGGTGTGGAAAAGCGCTCCGTGCCCCTCCAAAAGCCTACTTTGGTCAGGGAAGTGGGAAGATCTGGCTGGATGATGTTCAGTGCTCTGGTACCGAGAGCTCTATCACACAGTGCTCACACAGAGGATTTGGAAATGAAACTTGTTCTGCCAGTGAAGATGCAGGTGTAGTTTGTTCAGGTATGACATATACACTGTTTAAGGTATATATATATATATATACAATATATACATTGTTTAACCCTACTTTGTGATGCATTGTTAATGCAGTGAAGTGAGTTAAACCAGTGAAAACAGTTGAACCCCATTTCACAGTATTTTTATAATATAACCATTATTAAGAGTTGTGAACATGATTGTGTAAGACAGGGGTCTTCAACCTTTTTCAGCCCAAGGACCCCTTGGCTGAGAGAGACACTGAGCAGGGACCCCCACCCCCGCCGCCCCAAATTTGGGCCTGATATTCATATAATTTATTTGGAACTAAGTGTCAGTCACACACAAACACTCCCCTACACATGTTTGAACAGAATTACAAATCATCTGTGACACACAACTCGTTTAAATTTATTCTGTTTATTATTGACATCTTTTGAGAATTCATCATTCATGTCTTTGGCAACAACATTCTCCCTATGAAGCATGCAGTGCGTCATACATGGCTCTTGCACCGTCTGTGCACATCGCGACACATTTTGGCCAGGGTATATCATGTTCACGGAAAAAATTGTTGATCACTTTGAAAATCTTTTTACCTCCAGGCAGCTGCTTACAGAATAGAAATTCCTCCTGCATCTCATTTTGGTCGACAAATCACAAAAAAGCTAAAAGCTGAGCGTCGTTTGACACATCGGTGGATTCATCTAATTGTAGTGCAAAATAATCTGCCTTCGGGAGTTTTGCGACTAGTAGTGCCCTCCCATCAGCTGCCAATTCATAGGGCGGGCATTGGGATGCTTTTACGTACTCATCCTTCCCAAACATTGTTTTGCACATATCACTAGCTGTTGGCAATATTAAACTTTCCGCATGGCTGTTTGGTCTGAGCGACACATAATGAAACTTAGTAAGAGGCTTTTAAAGCTAGCTCGCACACTTTGGCTGATTGTCTCATCAAGGTCTGCTGGCCCTCAAGATTTTGCACAGAAGAGCAAACCACGCACACTGCTAATTCTTCACCATCGGTCTCTTTGTAGGTGAAGGCAAACTTCAGATAATTCTCTGAATATTTACGTGTCTTCTCCCGTTTGCGCTTTTCGCTGTTCATGGAAGGGGTGTTGGCATCCTCTGAAGGTAGATCATCTGAACCGCCATCAGTGGTGTCTGATGAGGAGCTTTTGTTCCGAGAAATTACAAAACGATCAATTATTTCAAATTGTATGGTTATTGCAGGTAACGTCTTTTGGCACCAGATAGCTAAATGTAGCTAAAAGTGCATATGTTGCCATTATGATCAAATGATCGCGTGAAGACTCATGGGTAGCCTATGTATCATTTTTAAGGAATAGAAAGCAATTTTTACGTTCTGTTTATGTTTATGTAGTCTTGGACGTTTTTAATTTTTGGAAGAGGGAAAAAATGCTTCAGATGAAATCATTTGGCGGACCCCCTGCAGTACCTCCGCGGACCCCCGGTTGAAGACCTCTGGTGTAAGATATCATGTTCATATTTGCATTTCTTCAATTTGCAGTTGATTCCAGCATCCAGCTTGCCAATAGCAGTGGTTACTGCTCTGGAAGAGTTGAGATCTACCATAATGGTGAATGGGGAACAGTGTGTGATGATTCCTGGGACATATATGATACTGAAGTGGTGTGCAGGCAGCTGGGGTGTGGAAAAGCACTCCATGCCCCTCGAGAAGCCTACTTTGGTCAGGGAAGTGGGACGACCTGGCTGGATGAGGTTCTCTGCTCTGGTACTGAGAGCTCTATCACACAGTGCTCACACAATGGATTTGGAAATGAGAATTGCAATCCCAGTGAAGATGCAGGAGTGGTCTGTATAGGTGAGTCACAACTATGTCCGATTTCTACTGGTCAGTTTATAATGGATGGATGGATGGATATTCATTTATTAGACCATATATGAACCAAGAAAACCCTCTTTCTCATTCCTGGTCTTGGTGTTTATCTCCCTTACAGGGAATATCAAGACGCCAACACTTGCCCTCCTTACTACAAACACAGCTCTTTTACCTGGGGAGTCAGCAGAGTTCAGATGTGCCATAACATCACATAGACCGGTGACTGCAAACTTCCGACTGTATAGAAATGAAATATATATGCAGACCAAGACTGCAGACCAGAACATGATGACTTTCAGTCTTTCTAGTCTGGCTTCCTCAGACCAGGGCAGCTACACCTGTGATTACTATTACCAGGGGACACTCACTATCAGCTCTTCCAAGAGCAATGCGATCACAATTACAATTGGTAAGTGCATGCAAAATTATATTTTATGTATATATTCCAGCACATGATTATTGTCTTATAAGGTTGGAGTATCAACCTGCTCAAAGTCGTGCACAGATATTTTGGAGGGCCGCTGTTCAAGCTAAAAAAGGGCCGTCTCTCTCACTGACAGTTATTTATAAAAAATTAGTAAGTACCTACAGGAACACACTGAATTAATGAATTGATTAATTTTATGTTGCAAGTATGTTTCGAGCTATAGTCTTTAATAATAACCCATAGTCTAATCTATGTAGATGTTGATCAAGCTGATCATTTCCCATGTTTCATCAGTCCATGGCCACAGCCCTATCAGTGAAAACCGGAGTTAGCTCAATTTCATTGACAAGGCTAATTTTCACCAGACTAGCTTGTCAGCAAACAATGCTGAGGCTTAGGGCCTGTACCCTTACCTGGCAGGGGGCAGGGTTTTTGTGCGGTCTTGTAGAATTAGAACCCAAATGCAGTTGATGGGCATAGTTACAACACGCTTTTCATTGAAAATGAATTAAAATGGTTAATATACGTATATATATATATACATTTCAGAAGTAGTAATAGAAAAAAGTTGTTCAGAGGGCAAAGGGTCAGGTGCTTGACCACCACCTGGGATCTATCTGTGAACGTTCCTGAGCTCCACCTGGGATCTATCTGTGAACGTTCCTGAGCTCCACCTGGGATCTATCTGTGAACGCTCCTGAACCTGTTGGTCATTGCTGCCTGGCGCCCCTCTAACAGTGCCAGTTGCAAGGTCGTCAACCAGGAGCCACCCATCGTTGTTTTATCACTGCAGGCATCATGTGCTTGTCAGAGAGATCAGCTGTGTTAGCTCTACCCAGGCCCCACACCAGTAGATCTTTGAGCACTAGGATATTTTCTTTGCCCACAGTGAAGGTGATACAGTCGAATTTGCTTCCTTTATGAAGCATTTATGGAGATTTGGTGACTTTTATCTTTAATCCTCTAACCTTTACAAAAGATGTGCCGTACATGTCGCTGTTTAGAGTATGCAAGTAATGTGATGATAATGAAGAGGATCTCAAAAGCAGCAATACAGAGAATGGGTGAAATAGATAAAATGGTGGTGGTATCATGTTAAAATGAAAGGTTGGCTCTGGAGTACCTGACAGCTGTTTGAGGTGTTGCTCCAGTTGGTCTTTGGAGATGTCCAGTTTTCCACTCTTTTTTTCCTCCAGTAGACTGCAAGCAGACTTAAACAGGTCTTTAAATAACCCCTCTTGATGATTACATGAGTTTAGAGTGAAAGTAATGGACAAGGCTGCTCAAGATCTATTGATTGAACCTGGGCCGCTTGATTTTTCACTTCTTGCCTGGGCTCCCTTTGCCTTGCCTCTCGCTTATTGCTCCCATCCTGGCTGTGATGATCTTCCTCTAGATGTCCAGGTTCTTTGGCACTTTGGTTCTCAAACTGGCAAAGAACCCTATTTGTCTGACCTGCAATATCATGTGAGCTTGGCCTTTGACCCACACTATGCAGATAATTAATTTAAGGGAAAAAAGTCTTCTTCAGAGGCCTCACGACTTTTAGCACAATGAGTAGTATGTCTCAATATGTTGTATTTGTATACATTTATATAATGGAGCTGTAAAGTGATTTGCATATGATTGTTTCCAGTGAGCCTACATGTACCTCGTATCAACTGCACTGCTCCAGAGGGAGGGCTGTCCTGGGGACCTTCAGGGCTGGAGATAACTAAGGGCTACAGCTTCTCTATCACCTGTTCCACTCAACCACAGTTCCCTGGTGGAGTTTTCCATCTGAGTTTCTCTGGATCCAACAGCACCATGACTCAGCCTGCTACCAACCACTCAGCTTTCTTCTACTTTCCAGCAGCAGATTATTCCCACCAGGGTAACTACAGCTGTGTGTATCATGTGGATTTACCATCTCGGCACTTATACTCCACGGAGACAGAGAAGCTAACTGTCACCATAAGAGGTACACTAAAAAACTAAAATGGGAATATGATACATATATATATTAATACACATAATTGTATTGTTTTATATACTGTATATTAAATAACCCTCTTCATAATGCCTGAAGCCTACATTCAGTGGAACTAATGTGATTCTATTACATGGTCAGTAGTAGCTGAACTGATGATATGCACTTGTATGTATGAATGGTGTTGAATGATTGCTCTCCACAGAATTCATGGTGCCTTTCATTGCTGCTGGAGTGACAGGTGGTGTAGTATTGCTACTGTTGTTTGGCTTGGTCTGCATCTTTTGGGCTCGGAGGAAACAGACCAACAGAAGGCAGACAACTTGGAAGCACATAAGAGGACAATGTAAGTTTTGATTTAGAATTAGATTTTCAACATAATATGGATTAACTACAGATTAGTAGTTAGCCTTTTCCATCACAAATATTTCATTATAAGCATTCAAGGATTACAAATAATAAACAATTAAAAAACTTTTTCTATTTCTTCTCTATGCTTTCTGCCTATTATGTCACAGCTAAATTGAACACACATGGGAAGACCAGATTAGATCAGAATGAACAGAAGAAAGGTGAGGACGAGGATGGAGAGGATAATGCCAGATTAGACCCAAGGGCAGAAGAGGATGACTGTGAAGATGAAGACCAGGATGTAAATGTAGAAATGGAAGATCAAGATAACTGTGAAGATGAATACCAGGATGAACATGTAAATGTAGAAATAGAAGATCAAGATGACTGTGAAGATGAATACCAGGATGAACATGTAAATGTAGAAATAGAAGATCAAGATGACTGTGAAGATGAATACCAGGATGAACATGTAGAAATGGAAGATCAAGATGACTGTGAAGATGAATACCAGGATGAACATGTAGAAATGGAAGATCAAGATGACTGTGAAGATGAATACCAGGATGAACATGTAGAAATGGAAGATCAAGATGACTGTGAAGATGAATACCAGGATGACTATGTAAATGTAGAAATAGAAGATCAAGGTGACTATGAAAATGTAGAAGACTAAATGGAGGAACTTGACGCAGGTATATTTATATAGAATATTTATGGTAACTGTTAATATGAAACAATATTTGACTTAAACATGGATGATGACCGATGGGGGTTCTTACTGGTGGCTTCCTAGTGCCAAACACAAAAACATTTTGCCTATTAAAAAACATAATGCAATTCAGAAAAGAAATACGAAAAAAGAAGCAACAATTTCGAAAACGACAGCTATATAAATCAAATGCAAGCATTTTTATTTTTAATATTTTCAGCTTAAATTGTAAGCTTAAATGAATACTAAGACTCCTTGGATATTTCAAGTGTGTGGTTAGCATATGCATTAAAGAAATTATATACTTTTTTATTTTACTTTTGTTAAGTTATAGAGTTCTGGCTTGTGTGGAATATTTATTTCTGTAAATGTATGTTGTGCATCAATACATCTAACATATATTCATGGTCATACAGTCTCTTTGCACCAGTGCTGCTTGAGTCTTTATGTAGTAGGTGACTCCTTTTGTTAAATGCTGTCTCAGCCAGTGTGGCTTTTCTTGAACTCACACAATCCTGTAATAAAACATGCATAATAGAGTTATTTACATTAGTTAAATAAACAATTCAATTAACTCAAATAAACAATTTTCTATACGAGTGAAGTGAATCACATCCCTGTCCTTTTAGTTCTACAGCACTTGCCACATTTATTCATCATTTGGATTTATCATCTCGTCACTTCTACTGCATGGAGACAGATAAGTTAACTGTCATCAGTAGAGGTACAGCAAAACATCAAACATTAGAAACATGGGACATACTGTACATGTTTCAGTCTTAATCCAGAATGCTGAGAGGACATTCTGTAATGACATTTTTAATGAAAGGAGAGTGCTAGAATTGAACAGCAGAACAAATGGGGAGAAACTATCCAGAAAAGAGTAAGCCATGATCATTTATAATATAATTTTAAGATAGACACCCTGAAATTGTTTTTTTGTTTTTTTCAGAATGTAGACTGTGAATGTGCTCTGAATACAGTAGATCAATCATAAGTGGTCTAAAGCTATGAACATGGTGAGAGTTTTGAGATTTCAATTTACCAGGTGATCGTGTGAGAATTACCATTAGGTCTACAGTAAGGTCTACATTTGGCCAAAATTTAAAAAAAAATCATATACTACAACTGGAACTAGCTTTTGCGCAAGGGTTAAAAATGGTGGCTGATGCCATTCGTAAAATGATTTAATGATGATTTATTATACTATTGCAGTTTCCTGGCTAACGTTGAAAGCTAATGTTTGACAATGCTTAGCTTAACAGAACAACCATTAAACTAGTTAAATGCCATATAGTGTTATCCTGATGTAAAGCCTTTTTTTAAAGAGTTATGTTAGTCCAAATCAATCACTGATATTCTCAAAAATGGACATTAAGACACATACGGTGGTCTGACTCCACGATAACTACATACTATGTCACTCTATGTCAGAGTTATGTCAGACTTCGTACATGTCATTGATGACCCATGTGCAGGTAGCCAATTCGATTTGTTGTTCAAGTTTTAAGTCTTGTGCTGTAAAGTTGTTGTTGTAAAATTTCACTGGTGGCATTGCTAGCATTCTCGCTCTATGACTAGCCAGTAACGTAATTTTGGATGGAGTGTTGTTTTCAATTGTATGCTGTGTGTCCATATGACATTGATTTTGTATATTTCCATATACTATTTGAATACTTTTGATATGACATTCATTTTGTATATTTCCCCACTGTATGATCTCCATGATGAAATATTTGGGCATTTAGATATAGTTTAGAACAGAATGTTATTAAGGTAATAATCCAGAGCAGAAGAGACGATAACTGCTGCAGGCGGACCAGATTAATGCCCATGCTAATTAATTGTAGAATTGATGACTCATTGTGCAGGCAATAAAAAACGCAGTCCCAGTCCTTCCATTGCAGCCCAAACACAACGCAGGTTACAGTACTACAGTACAGTTGTCAAATATGATGATAATTGACATTTACGATATAGACAATCGTAGGATATGTAGTATGTTTAAAGTTTTAAGACATCTGTTATGAGTCACTTTAGATACAATTTTACACCTATTAAAAACACTTGCATTATGTGTAAACACATAGACAAAGATTTCAGGCTTCTTTAGGAATGATGTTTAATGAGATACAATTACAAACATTTACATATTATGGTACCTTTACAGTAATGTTCATTTATGTGCACTGCCCATGTCAAATGGATGAATGAATGAATACATAAATACACAACATCTTTTAAACATCATTTACAGTAGCCTACATGTCATCTATTTCATAGTGGCGCACCGTATGCGGGCCTGAACAGGGCAGTGCCTCTTCTCCGGCTCTATTTTCCCGGGGAAGACACTCGCCCTGATCTTCCATAACAGGTCTGCTGCAGCTGCTTAACCAGGAGCGGCGCCATGGAAGTCAGCAAGAAGTGGGTTGCTACGCAACAATCCGTTGCGCGTTGGAGTCCTGTTTGTCCTGTCGGGATTTATTTTTCTATATATTATCCCTTACATCAGAGGTCTTCAACCGGGGGTCCGCGACCCCCAGGGGGTCCGCGGAGGTACTGCAGGGGGTCCGCCAAATGATTTCATCTGAAGCATTTTTTCCCTCTTCCAAAAATTAAAAACGTCCAAGACTACATAAACATAAACAGAACGTAAAAATTGCTTTCTATTCCTTAAAAATGATACATAGGCTACCCATGAGTCTTCACGCGATCATTTGATCATAATGGCAACATATGCACTTTTAGCTACATTTAGCTATCTGGTGCCAAAAGACGTTACCTGCAATAACCATACAATTTGAAATAATTGATCGTTTTGTAATTTCTCGGAACAAAAGCTCCTCGTCAGACACCACTGATGGCGGTTCAGATGATCTACCTTCAGAGGATGCCAACACCCCTTCCATGAACAGCGAAAAGCGCAAACGGGAGAAGACACGTAAATATTCAGAGAATTATCTGAAGTTTGCCTTCACCTACAAAGAGACCGATGGTAAAGAATTAGCAGTGTGCGTGGTTTGCTCTTCTGTGCTATCAAACGAACCTATGAAACCATCAAAGCTGCAACGACACTCAAAGACAACTCGTGCTCACTTGAAAGAAAAAAAAAACATTTAATATTTCCCGTTTAAAATCTTGAGGGCCAGCAGACCTTGATGAGACAATCAGCCAAAGTGTGCGAGCTAGCTTTAAAAGCCTCTTACTAAGTTTCTAGTGCTGTCAGTTTAACGCGTTATTAACGCCGTTAACGCAAACCCATTTTAACGCCGTTAATTTTTTTATCGCGAGATTAACGCGATTTCTTTTTTTTATAATTTTTTTTTTTTTTTTTTTTAAATTAACGTTCTTTTTGGCCTCGCAAACTGTGTAGTAGGCTAACGTTACGGTTTGAGTGAATGGTGAGCGCGATACGGCGAAATGGACGATAAAAAGCTTCTGAATGGAAAGTTTACTTTTAAAAGTTGTGTTGTGCAAAAGAAGCGAGCTTCACTGTTGTCTGAAAATGTCAACAGGCAGCTGGCTGAAATCAAAGAAGTAGTAGGCTTACCTTTTATTGGTAACCTAACTGTTACGGTTCATTGTTTCTGAAATAAGAGGCCTGACTGCTATGTTCCCAGCAAACTTGAAAAAATAAAATATTAAGCCATGGTTTAACTGCACTATAGGCTGAGTCCTTGTTTACCAATGGCAATGTTTGGCAATGTTGGTTTTCAATAAAATAAAACATTTGCTTAAAGCAAGCCAATTCCACTTTTCCATGTTGATAAGGGCATTAAAATAAAAATAAAATGATGGAAAAAATAAATAAACAAAGGGACATTTAGAATAGATACAAATTTGCGATTAATCGCGATTAATTTTGAGTTAACTATGACAAAAATGCGATTAATCGCGATTAAATATTTTAATCGTTTGACAGCACTATAAGTTTCATTATGTGTCGCTCAGACCAAACAGCCATGCGGAAAGTTTAATATTGCCAACAGCTAGTGATATGTGCAAAACAATGTTTGGGAAGGATGAGTACGTAAAAAAACTGAAAAGCATCCCAATGCCCGCCCTATGAATTGGCAGCTGATGGGAGGGCACTACTAGTCGCAAAACTCCCGAAGGCAGATTATTTTGCACTACAATTAGATGAATCCACCGATGTGTCAAACGACGCTTAGCTTTTAGCTTTTTTGTGATTTGTCGACCAAAATGAGATGCAGGAGGAATTTCTATTCTGTAAGCAGCTGCCTGGAGGTAAAAAGATTTTCAAAGTGATCAACAATTTTTTCCGTGAACATGATATACCCTGGCCAAAATGTGTCGCGATGTGCACAGACGGTGCAAGAGCCATGTATGACGCACTGCATGCTTCATAGGGAGAATGTTGTTGCCAAAGACATGAATGATGAATTCTCAAAAGATGTCAATAATAAACAGAATAAATTTAAACGAGTTGTGTGTCACAGATGATTTGTAATTCTGTTCAAACATGTGTAGGGGAGTGTTTGTGTGTGACTGACACTTAGTTCCAAATAAATTATATGAATATCAGGCCCAAATTTGGGGCGGCGGGGGTGGGGGTCCCTGCTCAGTGTCTCTCTCAGCCAAGGGGTCCTTGGGCTGAAAAAGGTTGAAGACCCCTGCTGTAGAGTGCAATGCTGCTCCTTGGTAATCCAAGCCATCTCCGGAGGTGTTTGCTGACTTTCCTCTCCAAGGTCTCAACTTTTGAGATAGGGACCGCATAGACAAGGAGGGGCCACAGGATCCTGGGAAGAATGCCATGTTGGTAGACCCAGGCTTTAAACTTCCCAGGTAGGCCTGACTTGTCCACGGATTTCAGCCAGCCATCCAACTCAGTGCAGGTCGACTGGATAGATGTTGTGTCTCTCAGAAAGCAGCCAAAAACCTTGCCCAAGCTCTTGACTGGCTTCCCTGTGATAGTTGGAATGGCTGTGCCTGTGATGTTAAACCGGAACTTGTCCTCCACCTTCCCTTTCCTCAGCACCATTGATCTGGATTTGGCGGGTTTGAAACGCATCTGGGCCCACTCCACCAGCTTTTCAAGTCCCTTCACAATCCACCGGCAGCCTGGGACTGACTGTGAGGTCATCCATGAATGCCCTGATGGGTGGTTGCCGTTGTCCGGAATTCTTGCGGGGCCCACTGCACTCTGGCTCAGCAGACTTAGTGAGCATGTTCATGGCTAGGGAGAACAATGTCACAGAGATAGTACACCCTGTGATGATACCGATCTCCACCTTGTGCCAACTGGATGTTATTGCTCCTGAAAAGACCCTCATCCTGAAATTGCTGTAATAATCAGCGATGAGGTCTTTACACCTGCTGGGTACATGATGTTTTCTCAAGGTGAGCTGAACCAGCTTGTGTGGAATGGAACCGAATGCATTTGCCAGGTCAAGCCACAACACTGACAGGTTGCCCTTGTTCTCTCTGGCCTCCCGAATGAGCTGTGTCACCACACCAGTATGCTCCAGACATCCTGACATTCCTGGAATGCCGCCTTTCTGGACAGATGTATCGATGTAGGTGTTCTTTGCCAGGTAGGTACACAGCCGTTTGGAAACAGCACTGAAGAAAACCTTTGCCTCAACACACAGCAGGGAGATGATGCGGAACTGGTCTAGCTGAGTGGAGTTTTCCTCCTTCGGGATCCATACCCCTTCAGCCACTCTCCATTGTTCAGGGATCCTCCCTCTTCTCCAGAAGACTCGCAGGATTTTCCACAGATGCAGCAGGAGTTTGGGACAGTTCTTATACACTTTGTATGAAGTGCCACTCGGTCCTGGTGCAGAGCTTGCGATGAAAGCAGCACGTTTACGTGCCCTTTCGCACAGCCGCCTCCGATGCCACTCAGCCCGGCGGAGAACTCTGATGTTTTTCCGAAGGATGCACATTAGCTAGGCCAGGCCAATGCGTTCCTCTTGTCCTGCCGCCTTGTACTGGGATTTCAGCGCTTTCATCTCCTGCCTGATGTTGTGGATCCTTACAGCTCTTTGATTCTTTGAGTAAGATGTTCCAGAGCTTTTCTTCTCCTCCTCGCCAAACCGTTCAGCTGCGATGCTGACAATGACTGTAGCCATAGCTCGTAACTTCCTGTTGGCCTATCCTTTCGCCATTGCCTCTAGAATTTGGTCGACATCGTCATCGAACTGCTTCCAGAGTGAGGTCATGCTAGCTGCAGGCCATTTGATCCGCCTCCTGACAGACTTGATGCTCGAGGGATTAGTTGCAACACTTGGAGGTTCTGGGCACTGTGGGGTGACTCCGGGCCTGGCCCCTCCTGCGTCTCACTAGGTGTAACACCTGTGCGTTTTGTTGCTTCTGCTCCCAATGAGCACTTCATCCTCGCTCGGTGGATCTTTAAGCCATGGATGTTCTTGCAGATTTTACCGCATGTACACTGCTTGCTCATAGTCATTTGTCCGTTGCCTGGGTCTGTTACCGTTGTATCCGTCCGACTGGGGTGCTCATCCTCCCCCCCTCTCGGGCACCCCTGGGGGTATTTTTCCATTAAGTTCATCGTTGGAAGTTACTGGATGAAATAAACCCATGTTTGGATTCAGTTGACCCAGCATTAGGTTGGTCCTAATTTCCAAGCAGCTAAAAGAGAACCAGATTTTGTTGGGTTAGTCCAATGGTTTCCCAGCGGTACCCTGTAGCTGCTCAACTTTGGGGAAAAAACCTGCTTGAGATGGGAGGTTGGATGATTGAACATGATTGATCTACAAATATTTGAAACAATGGCCATTCACGTATGTCAAAGGATTTAACCAGCTAAACACATTATATTTCCACTTGGTGAGCAGTTACCAGACAACAGTGAAACACAGACTCCTCTTTGTGTAATCAGTTGTATGCAGATGTCCTATGAGGGGTGAAAGTAATGGACATTCATTGATAAACTTTGAGGTGGTGAAAAACTGAGGGGTAAAAATGGAGGTGAAATGAAAAAAGATTATTTGATTAATTTAGAATTGATTTGATTAAAATAGTTGTGATATAATGAAAACAGACCGATCCTTTTCATTCATTGTTCACAAAATCATTCACAACCCAAAATTGCCATTTATTATTTAAAGCCCTCTTACGGTGAGAATTGGTATTTTCTTACTGAGCTCTCCCTAAAGTTATGGAGTGTAGCTCACTTTTACAACACTGTCAACATTATTTATTGTGACGTCGGACATGAACGCTAACATAACCAAAGAATAACAAAAAACAGTGACACGTTTGAATTTTGCTGAAATACTGCTCATATTTTTTGCCCATATACGTATATTGTTTTTCTAAGCGTTTGAATGTGGAGTACGTGTGATCTAATCAAATGTTGTTGGTGACCTGCTTAATATACATTGGACAGTGTAATTTATTACAAGCTAGCCGAGTTTGGTTTTCAAGATTGCAAACTTCCAACGCTTATTGGCGTAATCGCTTATTGGAGTGATCAAACTTTTTGACTTGAGATTTTGATTACATTTGGATGCTAACCTGAGACAGGACAGGTCGATGACTTTGGGTATCTGAAAAAACTCCAAATCTCCATGAGACAGGGATGACTCCAATAAGGTTACAGCCTACATTTAATTATTTCATAAGTAACATTGGCAGGGATGTTTATAATGAATAACACAATATATAACAAGAGAGCTAATACATTTTTACTGAGTAGTCCAACAGAAAGAAGCCCAACTTGGCATCTGACTTTAAGCTCTCGCCAACGAGAAAAAGCCAGTCCAAGACTGACTCTTTTTCAGTCTCTTGCTCAGTTTGGCTCTCTTTTTCTTTTCCTATCCTCGGACGTCTTGGTTTCTTCGTCGCCTCTGCCATGATGCCCAAACAGATAATACTGCACGAGCTTCCTCTAATAGCTAGCGCATGGGTCTAGTTGTTGTTATGTGAGGTGGGGTCATAATGCATTAAGTAGTTCTTGCGACAGGTCTCAAGCCCTGTACCGCAATGTAACACAGTGTAATACCAGGCACACCAGGCGTGTTGTGGCAGTGGCACAAATGCCATTCTCTGTGTGCTAGTCAGTCTGTGTACCACCAAAATGATTCTGCAGCTGTTATTTTAAGGTAAAATTGTTGCATAATGTTATTTTAAGGAAAGTAGCCCCAGGGATTGAAGTTACAAAAATTCAATGATAATATGGAGGTGATGAAAATGCATGTGAATTGAAAAATAGAAGGGTAAAAATGGATGTGAATTGAAAAACAGAAGGGTAAAAATGGATGTGAATCATCATTCACAATACCCAACAGACACACTTTCTGTTACTCCCGTCCCTCAGAGGATGTGTCGTCATTTTGTAGTCCATCATGAACTTCTGTGTCTAAGTAAAGCGATTTACTCTATGACCAGGCGTAATTCGTCAGGTGAAATTTCGTCTTGGGAGGGTGGTCAGAAAAATCGTTTGGCTGTCAAGTAGCAGGTTCAGTTGCAGTGCAGCGCCCGGCTGCCGGCGCTGGTGGCTAGGAAGCTAAAGAGCTAAATAGGTGTTGTGTGGGTCCTGTGTTTTTATGAGATGTCTTATATGTTTATGGTTTATGCAGAACTTGTGCTTGAATGTTGGGAGTGGCTTTGTATGTTTACTGTGTAATATGAACTGTACAGTACCCAGCACGGAGTCCATGCTTTCTCCTGCCCTGTCTTTTACCCTCCCATGGCCAGAATGATCCGCTGATTAACTAATAAGACACAGCTGTAGGCATTCAGTGGGGTTGGGTGGCCACGGCACAGATTGGCTGAACAATAATTGCCATGAGGATAAAAAGACTTACAGCGGTGAGATGGGGAAGACGGGATAGAGGATTCCACGACAGAGTCAAGGCGACGGGCTGCAGGATCCGCGGCTTTTACCTGCAGGATCCGCGGCTTTTACCTGCACCACTGCCATTGCCACCGCAGACTGGTACAACACTGACTACAACGCCTGGGTCCCGAGGGAGCGCAAATTCGAAAGCAGCACGAAACCAAACTACTGACGTTTCCGGGAATCCTGAGGGTGACGTCATCCAGGTTGGGGAAACTGCATCGTCCCCATGCCAACAGACGCAACCAGGCGTCAAAGTAAAAGTCCCGGCCACCCGTGAGGAACTTAGACACTGGTCGTGCGTCAAACTAAAAGTCCGTACTGTGGCAATAGGACTTTCCACCGGCCTTACACCCAGGTGGACTGGTGTTACAGCCTGACTGACCTAAGCCTTATTTTGGCAGGTTTTTCTTATTTTTATTGCTTCGGTCGGGAGGGACCCCGACCGAACGGATATTCTTTTTATGTTGTCTGTGTGCCTGCCTGCCTGCTTAGCGTTGGGGGCGGGTCAGATAGGAGTGACTGGTACAGGCTCCGTGGTCCTTATGTGCACGTGGGAAGACTGAAGTGCTGTGTGCTATTAGTGTGTAGCCTATTTTGTGTTATGGAGTGCCTATACTTTTCCTAAACTAGTGTGTGGGTTAGACGTTGATGCCCAGTGTGCCTTTTGCTGTGTGCCCTTTTGGCTGTGTGCCCTTTCACCCTGCTTACAAAGACCCTAGCCTTATTGGCTGACCACTATTGGCCTGTAGCCTCCGCTAAACCTGATTAGTAATGGTGTTTTATGAATTGTAATAAAAGTGATTATTTTTCTAGACCAAAAACCCCTGTCTCTGTTGTGGTGTGTCCTGGGATTCCTGGCTTAAAGTGGGTTGACTCGTCAAGTTCGGCGACATAGGTAGTTAGTGGATTATTTGCCCCAAATATGTTCATAAGCAAAGTAAACAACAATCAATTGTTTATGTTGACAACAACTCATGTTCTACAGAAACACCAAATAATTCATATCAGCATGCTAACGTTATATGTAATTTATTAGCAGCTAGCTACTATGTGCTGTAATAGATTTTCAGTTAAAGTATTAGCAGAAAGCTAACAATAATGGTCGAGAGCTAAAACGTAATGCATTGAATACACGCCTGTTTTCATCCCTATGTCAAGATGAAAATCCTTCTATCCACACACACACACACACGCAGGCACGCACGCGCAGGCACATCAGTGGGCCGCGGATTACTTTCTAGTCAGAATGGTGGTCTGTCAATACATGTAACAGCGTTTACATTTGTGAATTGTGTGACATTTATATGTGAATCAGGAAATACATTTGTGAATCGTGTGACATTTATTTGTGAATTGTGTGAAATTTAGTTAACAGTAAATTGTGCCCCCCTGGCTGTGTATTGAAGTAATGATAGCTAGTTCTAAACTAGCTCTCTGTTTTGTATTGGGGGTTCAAAATATCTTCTCTAATATGTTGTCGTATGGAGGAAGAAAGTAATTGGCCCACAGTCATTTTTATAACCACAATTTCTTCTTATGGCCAGTCTGCACTAACCTTAACATAAATGGGAAGACACACACATATTGTCTTTTGTTTAACAATAAGGGTGTGTTTATTCAAATAGATCAAAATAAAGAATTAGGATAAACAAAGTGTAGCGGAGGGAGAGCGTGGTGACCCCACCCGGACTTGAAACCGGGTCTACAGAGTGCCAAACATGCACTCTGACCGCAACACAAAAGAGCCAGGCTCGTTAGTAAGGCAGTCAGAGCACATACTGATGTGTAGTGAGTGACGTCACACCGTCACACAAAGGAAGGGACACGAAGCGTAATGACAAACAGGTATTCACAAAAACTCATATGCTTAAAACATGGCTGTGCTTCTTCCCATGAGTCTCATAGGAGTGAGTTTATAGCGCAGGTAAGACTATGACAGGTGTGCTTCTTCCCATGACTCTCACAGGAGTGAGTTTATAGCGCAGGACGATGACACGTGTGTCTCCACCCGTAATTAGAGGAGTAACACAGGGGCACAAAGCAACCAGTAGGAGTCCACAAAACACAAACAACAAAACACAAAACACAAACAAAACACAAACACAAAACACAAAATTTCACATGTATGAACGGCTGGGGAATGTAATACCTAATTCATTAAAAATGAGCTACTTGTTGATTTGTTCATTTATTTCTTAGGCTCTTGGGTGGTAGTGCTCATGTTCCATCACCTATAGGGTGGATCTTGGATCTCTGTTCATCCCCTTAATTTATCCAACCCTCTGCAGCCAGTCTCCTCATTTAAACACAAAATGTAAACATCAGTCATTAAACATTATTTAACCTCATGAGTTCATAATACCCCAAATGAACGAGCGATGTTCCATGCTCCACCATAGTTCATGAAAAGTTATGGAGAATATTTCAAATTCAATTGATACCTCCAAAAACTATGAAATTATTGCCACTTAAGCAATTATTCTGAACCAGTCTGGCCTTGGCTCCTTCATTGTCCCTTGGTCATTAAGTCGTAATCCAAATTTTATAGAATTTCTTTCAAGCAAATTCATTTCTCAAAAATAGGCTAGTAAATACTAATAATGTAGGCCTACACAATGTCATTGTGACTTTCTGTAAACATGAAGATATAAACATGAACATACTTTCATTCCTGCATTCAGAACATATCAACTCAATGTCAGATAGCTAAGCTTTTCAATTACATTTTTTATCACACACTCCATAATCGAGAACAATTCTCACCAGTTGAGAAACGCTGCACTAAACTACTGTATGAGTAAAACAGTTTTTGCACATCATTATCAGGAAATCCAATAATAATTCTGGACCTGATGTGAATACTCAGTCATCTCACACATCTTTGTTCCTATATTTGAATTGACCACTTCCTACAGAGCTCTGTGGTTTGGGGTTATGTTACAGTAGATACACTAACATATTTTAAGATGCATTGTGAGACAGATTGTGGTGGGCCAGTTCTTCCTCCCAGTCCAGCCCTGTGCAAGGGTATGATAGAGTACTGTAGAATCTGTAGAGAGCTTGACTAGAGCTCCTGCTGGCCACACAGAGACACATTGACCAGAAGGAGATTGGGTAAGGCACCCAACAGAAGGATTCTGCTTCATTATTATTTTACATTTGCAGCTTTAACCATCAAATGTCTACAGTGAAGTGTTAACTACATAACACCATGCAAGTCTTTTCTCATTTAATTGACCTTTAAGCTGCATTGGGGATGGGCCACATTACGTGCCCTTTATTTCCATATCACAATTCAAGGACATGATGAAGGGACACACCTAAAGGAAATGCTTGAGTATCTGATTCCTACATGTTTTACTCTGGATGAGGTGGGGTATTATTTTTGCTTAGTCTGAACTGCCCTAAATGAAAGTAGTTTAACAGTTAGCAGTAAGTGCTAACCAGTGGAAAGAGGAACTATATACAAACAATAATGGTGTAATATTAACAGTAAAGTATTATATTCTGTAAAGTGACAATAATATATAACAATAACATAACAATATTTTATTACAAAATGGGACGGATTTCTGTCTCTACAGATGAATGAATGATCAAATCTGACCAGAGGGGACAAATGGCGATTTAACAGAGGACATTTCTCTGGTCTCACAAGAAAGGCCTCACTATTCATAATAACTGTGAGCACACAAAGTGATTCACACATCTGTAAATAGGCCCCATCACCTACTGGGAGGGAGTCAACTTACTTGTGGCTCCCGCAGTGGTGAAGGTACACATCTGAAACTCTGATCACAGAGTGATCTTAAGATGACTGTACCACCTAAAACTATCTAAATACATATGATCATTTCATTTCAAATATTAGATGTCACAGAGGAATAACATATTAAAAATAGCCTGAAAAACCTACTTACTTGTTGAAGCTGGAAATGTTAGCAAGCAACCTGTTAGAAGGATACATTCATAAAATATCAGTGTTAGGATTGGATTCATTGATTTGATCACAGGGCCTACAAGGAAATGTATTTTGTGAGATCAGTAACATATAACAATAAAACACTCATATAATGTCTATGAGCTCAAAGATTTCAAAACGTACCTTAGTGGTTATGCCTATTTTCACAATGACGATGTGTACACATACTGCAAAGCCATGTTCTGATTTTGGTATAATTTACTTATCTTTCAAGTTGAAAACGGCTTGATAAGAGCCAACAGAGACACATGCAGCATATTCCACATTCACGTCCGCCAACCAAAACGTCCAGTGGTTTACTAACATTACTATCAACTGTGGTGGAAATCTGATAATAACCAGTCTAATGCAAGATCAGTCTTATAAATAGATATTAGTAATACGTTTATTAGTCTTCTGCAGAAGGATCAGAAACATAGTGTTAACAGCAAGCAGTCTGTGAGAATCGGATTAATTCTCTCACAGGCAGTGTCTATTTAACAGGGGTACAGAGATAAGAAGAACAGGGAGTATCACTCTGTTCCAGCACACTATATTTTCAAGAAAAAACAATCACCCCAGTTCTCCTTAATATTTCACATGACATGCTTTACACTTGCTACAACACTTGCAATTTGCATAATTTCTAATACACAACATATCTTTAATGTAACTAAGTACAATAGATAACAACTAGGGCAAATAGCTAAATGCTTACCTATCAGGATGAGACCAAAACTCCACATTGTTGGCATTGATGTTCTCTTCTCGCAATGTGAATGCATGTATTTCATGTCAGCACTTTCTTTTTCATAGTCTAGTAGCTTATTCGTCATCATAGTTCTCACGCTATGGTTGTATGTCTGTGGTTGTCTGTTCTTGTGGTGTGACAGGCTTATAGGTTCCATTTCTCTTTTGTTGTCTTTTAGCAAAGGAAGAATGTTAGAGTGACATTATTAGCTGAAAAACATATTTCAGGTAAATATATTTCAAACCTTAAGTATTTCAAAGTCAATAAGGAAGAGATGTCTTTGCATGAGTGAAATTATTGTTGATTCCATGTCTTTTAAGTTTAGAATGCTGAATGTAGGTCTGTAGACAGGGGCGGTTTTTCCTACAGGCGGTATAGGCGGTCGCCTAGGGCGCCACTCAGAGGGGGGCGCAAAAAACTGCGCCCAGCAAAAAAAAAAAAAACAACAATTGTGTTTTTTTTTTGCTGGACAGTTTTTTTTGCGCCCCCTTCTATATCAACAAACAATATTTTGACATAAAAAAAAATCTAACATTAGGGTAAAATGAGCCAAAAATCGAAAACGGAAGGGGTACGTACGTCCTTGGTGTTGTCAGAACATGCTAGCACAGTGAGGCGTTTAGTAAGAGTGTGTGTGTGTTCAAGAAACTTTGAAGAACAAAATAATGAAGAGGCAAAAGCCATCCGGGGCGCAATTTAAGAAGAAAAGAAAGGAAGAAGACAGAGCTGCCAACTTTTCAAAAAACCTTGGAGTGAGATTCTGTCGGGGGTGACTCAAATATCAGGGAATTGGAATTAATTTGGCGTTGTACCCATGTTGTGCCCTGCATTCTTGTGGTTTATGGGGCCCAAACTCGTTGATAGGGCCGGCCTACTGGAGATGGACAACATTGGTTACATTCTGTGAAGCAAAGACATAGCTGAAGGTCCACCCCCAGGACATTTTGGTTTAAGTAGATGTTATTTCCTGCATTCTAGTGGATTTTTGGGTGGTATGCTAAAGATGTGCAATACCTGAACTTATTCTGATTCATGTTCATCTGATCATGACTTGTAGGGCCTTCTAGACTTGAGCTGAACATTCAACCAAAAAAACTATTGTTGTGCCTCAATGACTGTCTATGTACCACAATATAGCCTAATTAATAGACCTGTGTTTAAGATTTGACCATAGGTTGATTGACATTTTGATTACAATGGTATTCAACTAATTCTTAACTGAAACCTAACCTAGATTGTTAATAATTGTATTCTTAAGAGCACTTTATGATTTATGTTCAGAAAAAAATTACACAAGATTAGTTAGGGAGAAATATTTTTCATTATTCAAAGCCTCCCACCACACGTTCCATCAAACAACAAAGTGCAACAAATAAAGTGCTTAAACAGTAGCCTTTTTAAGCAATACAATGGATCAACACATGACAAAAAAAATGAGGTATCAGATGCAGATCAGAAGCTGGTTAGTCATTTTCTAAGATCTGTGGGCAAGGTTGTACTGGCCTGTGGCCTACTTGGAGGCCTTGATGACCTCTGAGGGGGGCTCCCATCTGAAACAGGGCTCCCATCTTTATTGCCATTATTGAGGACAGGGTGCCATCCAATGCCAGGCTATTTCTGGTCTTAGTTTTGTTCAGTCCCACAACTGAAAACACCCTCTCAGCATCTGCATTCGAATGGGCAACACCAGGACCAGCTTGGCGACGGCAGCAAGCCTCTCAAAAAAATCTAAATGAAAATCAACACAGCTTCATGGAATGAATCCACCTGCCGTGGTGTGATGTCACCCTCATCAAGATATCTGTTAAGTTTAGCCCTGGTTGTGAACCCAATGTTCAACTTTTTCCCTGTACAGATACAGCATATCAGCTTAACATAAATTGTTTAACATAGGCTACTGATGCAGCAATATCAGCTTGACACATAGGGCAATAAATCCAACCAGAAGCTCACTGTTGGAAGGACTACCACAAACCTTAGGTTTCTACTCATGAAGTGGCAAAAGGCTAGGTACAAGACTAAATATCACATTTTATCTATCACATATCACAGTGTATGATCATACTAATAGCCAAACACTAACCTGGCAAATGGTTTGCCTTCTCTTTATAGGCAATTCAGTGTTTCCCCTAGGTTTACAGCTTTGGGGGGGGGGCACGGTGCGGCACGGTGCGGCACGGTGCACACGGCGCGGCGTGGCCACCGACACAAACGCTTAAAGGAATCATGGTGTTCATGTGTTTCTTTTAATGACAGCAGTCAATATAACAACTAAACATCGGAACATGTCTTTTTATGACAATTATCCACAAAGTGTGCAGCTTTTGTCGCTGCAGTGGTGTATCTTTCTGGGCTTCTGGAAGAACATTTTTTTAAGATATTTGCGGCCTAAAATTCCTGATTTCGCAGGAGCTTTTCCAAAAAGTTGCGATGAAAGTTTTTATTTTTAGGTTTTTGTTGCAATGAAATTGGCGAAACAAGTGAAAGTTGCGATAAAAAGTTATGAATTGTCCTCTTTGTAATTATAATTGAGTTATTTGTTGAAAAATAATTGATTATTAAACAAACATTAATTCATCAAGAACAAAACGATTGAGAAATGGTCCTCTTAATAACCTCACCAATATGCCAAACAAAAGATTACCAGGACTACAAAAATGTAGCAAAATAGGCTTTACTTATCCACAACGAAGTGCACATGTTGGCAATACAAAAGGACCAGTACGACTGAATAAGATGTTATGAATGTCTCAGCCTTCATATGACGAAATTTTTTTTTAAAAAAACAGCCTGTCACTATGATCTGTCTCGTCATCTGACGTCCTGCCTGTGTTTCTGCCGTTCTCATTGCTTATCAATCTGTTTTGCTATCCTTGTTTATTTATTTTATCCGTATAGGTGTTGATGTTCAATTTCATATATTAATTTAAAGTCGTCCAATTTCAAGTCATCCATTCTTCAACACTAGCTGCTACCTTGTCTTCAAACAGAAAGTAACGTTAAATCTCCATGGCAACAGGTCTTGAGGGTTTGGCAAATAATCGGATTTATTGCTTCCTTCATTATTCACAGCAAAATAAATAATTTTCGTTACATTTCATAGATTAATTAGCAGACTCTATGTAAAAAGGGCCACGCACAACTCACGGAAAAAGATAAAAAATGGAAGCCAGATCTATTTCTGAATTTTCGGTGCGGACATTCTGTACGTACGTTCTGTTTCCACGTCTGTTGTAGCCATTCTCATTGGGCCTCATTGTCGACCCTACCGAGGAAAAGATCTCTGCCGGATTCATGAACGCCTGGATATTAGTTTTTTAAAGCTTAAAAGTGTCCGTAGCTGTGCACTGGTTCTTAAGCCCAATTCTGTCCGCTGGTGGGAGCGTGCTCACCTGTGTGTACGCGCACGTGTCTGTGTGTTTGTGCGCATCGCGGCGGAACTCTGCCATGCGCGATACAGAGAGCAGAGAATTGTAAACGCGCGACCATGTAGAGACAGAAATTACATGCCGTCGTGTAAATAAGATAAATAACATAAGGCTATTTATTTTGTTTAATAAAAGAACAAGCTATAGACCTGTTCTATAGGAAAAGTAACCTTAAATTACTTCCGTTGTGATTTGGCGCTTTATAGAAAATAAAATTGAACAAAATTAACTTGACCTTCCAGGGGGGGCGGGGGGTGCCGTTGGGGGGGCGGGGCGCCCCCCTAATATAACGGTAGGGGAAACACTGCAATTTCACAAGGCTCCTCATGGCCTTGCAGAGCTGCTGGAATCATACATTTGGAACATAGCTTGCGTACGAATTTCACCATATATGACAGACATTTACAAAACTAGTATTAGATACCTGCAGATAACAGCTGAGTTTACATTCACCACACAAAATCAAGTTCACACGCACAAACGAATAATTTCTTTAAAGATTTAAAGTTTAAGAGAGTGAGTACTTAATTGAACCACATGTCATTAACATACCTAGTCTCTGCTCAGTTTGGAGATGAAGATTTTCTTCAGCGATGTATTCTCTTCCCGAGTTTCTACCGCGTTTGTCTCTCTTTGTAACTCTTCTTCTGTCGCTAACTTCTGGACTTCTTGGGGTAAATAAGATGTCTATGCAGCGAATAGGGATACAGATGCGCTCCTTAGCGCCAGATACCCTCGGTAAGTTTGAAAAGGAACGAAAGCGTCTCGGCCCAAAATCTGATTTTTTTTTTTGCGTGAGAAATTGGATGTGTGGCGTGAGTGCGTGTGAAAACATGCAAAAGCGTGTGTCACACTGCGAAACCGTGTGAGTTGGCAGCTCTGAAAGAGAAACGTGCCAAGGTAAATCCTTAAATCCTGTTCAAGCCTAGAATGAATTCCAGATAAGAAAACGTTCACGAATGCGTGAATTGCCCCCGGCACTTTAGTGGAGTTAAGAGAAAAGATGTACCTTTTAATTGAAAGTTTTCCTACTCCCTGTCACATAGTTCTTTAAGGGTTTTACAGAGGCGGGTATATCAAAAATTATATCTCCATTTATTCTACATTATACAAAAAAAGACATGATTAAAATAGGGGCACACATATAAAGCCAATAGCCAGTGCAACAGCACTACACATATCTTACTCGTTGCATAGCACACCCATTAAGGAAGCCAAACACGGCAACTTGTCAACAAGTGAGGAATACTGGTAAAAATCCAAGAGTTGTATTGTCAACTTTAGCGAATGGATTGTATGTAATCTTGCTAGTTAGCTAACGCTAGCTAGCCAGTGACTTGTGACGTTCCTTGTTATTGCCATTCAGTCGAAACAAGTTCAGCTGTACCGCAATTTGCGTCATAAATATTTGAGTATTCATAACAACGTTAGTTTTGGTGAAGCGAGCTAGCCAGTTTAATTAGACATGATTCAACTAATCAAGAGCTATGCATCTTGGAATAAAAAAATGTCAGGCTGTCCAAATACACCAAAATGCTTAATAACTACAACTACAATAGCTACATTTAGATTCACTTTTAGAAGACTAAGAAAACATTATTTGCAGGGATTGGGAAGATGACGTGGAGGTGTGTGTGTGTCCATAAACAGTTGAACAGGGGGCGTGGCCGGAGCGTAGTCCAGCACAGGCGTGACATTTTCTCAGTGATTTGTTCTTGAATTAATGTTTGTTCATCGTTGCGATCGTTGTTGTGTTTATGTGAAAGAAATGCAGTCTTATAATAGCGTTTGAAAGTTGCAATTCCGTTTTCGTGGGTGAAATTTATTTATTTTTATTTGGGGGGGGGGGGCGCCAGGAGTGAAGCTCGCCTAGAGCGCCAAATGTGCTAGGGCCGGCTTTCATACTTACGTTTTCTATGACCTTGTTAAGACTGATTGACACTGTTACTTCTCTTTGGCTTCTACTGAACTCCAGGACCAGCGCCGTCTTATAAACCTAGTCCTCGAGGGGAGTGGTTAGAGGACAGGTCTGTGTGGTTTCCCTAAGAACAAGGATTTATGAATAGTGATGTGTGATTGACCCTTAAGTGTCGGTCTCTGTATCCGTATCTGCTATGAAGATAGACTCTTGTCAACACATGCATCATCAGGTAAAATTAAGTTGTTCTACGATAATTGATGATATTATCCAGTCAGGTTTAACAGCCCCTTATTTGTATTGTGTTCTCCTGAACAGGGTACAATGAATGTGTAGAGATTTTCTCCAAAAAAAGAAACCTTTCATGGTACATTCACCCAATGCAATTTTTTGTGTGGTTTGTCCAATCCATTACTCTGGGGATGTAACAGGGTAGAACACCCTAGAAGCTCTGCCCCTGGTCACTGTGCAGCTCCTCACGTGAACCGAAGCTCTGCCCCTGGTCACTGTGCAGCTCCTCGGGCGCACTGAAATGGCTAAACATCTTGGGCGCTCAGCAGTGGTGGCACACGTTGGTTGGGCACTGCAAATGCCACTGGCCACTTAGTGAACTAATCCATAGCCACGAGGATACAGTGGTTCCCCTGGTCTTGGTCGTGGTGGGGAAAGAGCCCAGGACATCTACAGCCACGCGGTCTGGGGATCAGTGATCTCTGCTGAAAACCTTCCCCCACTCCCAGTTCCGACCTTGATCTGGAAAGTGGTTCCTTACACCCTTCTCCGAATTATTTCTATCCACACATTTCACAGGAAATCCTGTTGCTTAATAAACATTTCCTTTTCCTCTTAACTGAACCATTGACTCCTCAGTGGCATCCTCCCTGAAAAGTGTTGGCTTTTGCATCCAATTGTATAGTCCAGTATATTCCAGCTCTATATTGCTGTGTTGCTATCTGTAAATCATGGTCAAAGGGATGCTGTATTGTTTTCTTGATATGTCAGGCACCCAAAGTAGCCTACAATAATCAAAGGTATAAGGTTTGTATGATATGTGAAGGAGAGTAAATATTCCAAAATTGCCTACATTTCTGGAGACTATGATCCATGATTTCATCTCCTCCTTTGGGCTATTGCAATTCTGTCTATATGAAAGTTGCTCCCATGGTCTTGTTAATCAACATCATTCTACTTGAAAATGAAATGTTTTGTAAGTCACTCCAAGTATGTGGGAGAGAAGAATCTGAATCTGCATTTAATCTTATAACCCTGTGAGTACAAATAAAAAAACAGACAGGCATTTCCGCAAGAATTTCCGTGATTCCTCAACAGTAGTAGAGCCCACTAACTGTAAGCGCACAGATCAGGCATGGGGAATTAAAACAGTGCACAGGCAATTTCGACATAATTATGTTGAGGTGCCTAGCACTACCAGAGCAGGGGCGTCCCTCTCTACATTTAAGAAGCTCTTGAAGACCCAACTCTTCAGAGAGCACCTCCCTTCCTAACTTGCACTTCTACTAGTACTTTACTTGCACTTACTGTCTTACAGCAGTTACATTTCTGCACTTTTTTTTTCTATTTCTTATGTAAAATAGTATTTATTGTTACACTAGGTCTCTATTGCTTGTAGCTTGACTGCTCTCTCTCTTGTAAGTCGCTTTGGACCAAAGCGTCTGCTAAATGACTAAATGTGAATGTTGAACAAACTATAAAAGAACACTTATATGGATGACATTTATCTTGTTATTACCACATTAACATTCTGATACAGTGACTGAACATCACTTCAGCATCTCCTCTGCAGGGACACAGGGACCACAGGGCTGTACATGTAATCTGCGTTGTGTAGAAAAGCACATTCCAGCTCTGGACTCAAACTCAAACTCCCAACCTTGGGCATGGGACTCGGGCATGCTAGCAAGGAAGCTAAAACCCGTGGGTGCTAGCGCCTGTCGCTCGTAGATACTGAGGAAAGTAGATACTGAGGAAGAGGTGTGTAGATCCCAAAAGGTCGCTGAGATGAAGGGGAGAATGTTTTAGTAGAGCCTTGAATATAAGAAGTAGAATTTGATTCAGTTTGATAGGCCACAGGAAGCCAAAGGACTTGGATGAGCAGAGGTGTTGTATAGCTGGTTGATTTGAACCATGTAATGATTCTTACTGCAGAGTTCTGGATGATTCGGAGCTGATGATGGGTTCAGCAGCGGTGGCCAAAACACAAATACAGAGATCCCCTGAATGACAAACCTGGAGCTGGACATCCATCTTGCCTGTGTGTCAGGGCCAAAGACCTAATCTGCAAGGCCAAAGCCAGAAACCACCAGTCCTGCTAAATCAAAGTCTCTTCCGAAAAGGCTTCAGAGGACACTGTACATCATTATCTAGTTTCTGAACTTACATAATTACCAAATTACAGAAAGACCCCAAAAAAGTGTGAGCTAGATTTTCTCCTTTGGCCTCTCTGTTTCCAACCCCCAGTCATAAAAATAATCAAACATACATAGATAGACATGAAAAAGTTAAATTATCTTCAGTGCAGTTCAGTGCCCGCGCCATGATCTGGGGGGCCATCTGAGCTGCAGGCGTCTCATGGCACCACAATTAATAGTACTTTGTGAACAAAAATCTCCAGGAGACTTTGCCTCCAGGTTTAGCAAAAAAAAAGAAAAGAAAAAAGGGGGCGCACAACTACTGGGAGAACAGACACAACCACTGGGAGAACAGACACAACCACCCCCCACCACAGCTCAGCCCAAGGACCATGATGTAGAGGGGCAAGAGAGCCCTCCAAGAACGTGATTCATTCCATGCTTGAAAAACTTCAGGCGGTGATCAGGATGAAGGGGGGACACACTGGCTTTTGAATTAATTGATTCTTCTTGGGATTTGAGACACCCTGTAAATATTCTTACTGTAGGATTGTTGTGTCGTAAATGTATTTAATTTTTGGACCACTAGATGGCAGCATTGAACAACTTGTACATTTAACGCCAAATTTCAGACATTAGACTACACGTAACACTACACTTGTTAAGATTTCAGCACCCATGCTTAAAAGATATTCTCATTACATTAGTTATATTTATGCTTAAAAGTAGCAGAGGCATTTTTGGAGTAGAAGGAGGAACTAGAATCGTGCACACACCCAAAGACTGAGCCTCCAGAATGTATTCTTAAAAATTTAAATAGAAAGAATTTTTTTTTCTCAGATTTTGATAAATCCATTTTTAATGGAAAATGTAAAACAGCTTTTTGACTCAAATGTACAAAGCACAGAAACACATTTAAAACAAATCCAAAACAAAGCATGTTATAGAAAAATACATTATCCAATGTATGCATATATATATACTTTCATATTTACATAATTTTTTTTGTCAAAATGTCACCATATATAATTTTTTAAACACACATTCAACCTCAATAAATTACAACCTCTTTTGAGGTTTTATCCCATTGCACAGTGAAGTCCTGCGAACTAAATAATTTAACATTAGCCTTTAAATATAATGACTTTATGCAGAGAACAATTTAGCACTAGCTGTCTGTCAAGTGGTGGACTTGGTGAGTTTCTCACTGTCCAATGCTCATGTCCATCAGGCAAAAACAATCCAAACCCATGATCGCGATAACACATAGAAGAGATTTCTAAAATGCCCTCTCCAAATAAATACTAAATACATTTTTTAATAATGTTTTTCATGTTTTACATACTGTACATCTCTATAGACAGTCAGATCACTGGAGAAAATAGATGCACTGGAGTTGTTGGGCTCCGGCTGGGCACTCTGCATGCAACCTGTCTGGATACCAGACTCGGCTGCAGCAGCAGAGGAATGTTCTGCTTTCTGCTGGAAGAGCCTGCTTTGCACGTGCACGGCTGACAGTCCCACCCTCACGTGCACGCTCACCACCGGGCTTGCAGCAGGCTCACCCCTCCCGCAGGAGAGGCTGAGTCGGGACAGAGCGTCAGGAAGCTTCCTTCTCCTCCTTCTCCTTCTCCTTCTCCTTCTCCTTCTCCTCCTCCTTCTCCTTCTGTGGCGTCTTAGCATCTGTCTCTTCAGAAGTGCGCTTCAGCGCGGCAATAGCGTCCTTCACTGAATGGTAAAGGATGTTCTTCACCTGTCCACCAAAAAAAAACGATGTAGTGTCAATGTGGCCTCATAAAAAAGCTCAGATATCAGGATGATCCTGGTTCTATAAGAAAAGTGCCTCATTGATTATGTTCACATCTATACCAATATTTCCCTTTTAGTCTGACCAAGATATGATCCTCTCAGCATCTCAGTCTGACCAAGATATGATCCTCTCAGCATCTCAGTCTGATCTTCATGAATCAGACCTGGTCTCTAAACCCTAAGTAATGTGCCCCAGGAAAATCGCTGGTCTAACTAATGATGTC
>NC_045164.1:13277969-13287969 GCF_900700415.2 Clupea harengus
AGTCTATAATGAGTGTCTCCACGGTAACAAACTCTCTCACCTCCTTTCTTCTCCTCACGGGACTTCTGCTCGGCCAGGTCGGCCAGGAAGTGGAGCGGAGACTGGGACTCGGCAGGAGTGTGTTTGCCCTCGGACGCCCCGTCGCTGTCTCCCCCGCACAGCCCGTTGGGCTTGGCACTCTGGGAGCCGTTGGGCTTCTTCTCCAGGCTCTCCGTCTTGCAGGCGGCCGGGTGCTTGCTCTTGGCCTTCAGAGCAGCGCTGTTCAGCACCTGGAGCATCAGCACAATCAGCAGCCAGTCAGCATTTGTACACCAGTTGAACAAGCTTACTCAGGACACCGTGTGGAGTTAGAAATGAGAGTCCTGTGCTTTAATTTGTGCTTTTACTGCAGTTGGTCCAGCATCTTCATTACACAGACCAAATGTATTTCTAACCATCATCTTCATTACACAGACCAAATGCATTTCTATCCAGCATCTAACTAGCTACTCTTGGTAAGATAACACGAGAGCTAGCACCATCTCTGGTTCGGAGCAGATGTCTGTTACTGCTTTCGGACCAACAGGGAAGGGGTTCTTGAACTGGTTCCATTCAGAATTCTTTGAACCTTGCTGCCAACTAACGAACCAGCCTGCGTTCGCAGCAATTTTGAGTGGAACCATTGTAATCAGGGATGCGTCATCAATGGAGGGGCGTTAAACTATGCACAGCAAGTAGCATGAACTGTACTAGCAAGATGGCGGATCGCATTGATTACCTACAAGCTCTCAAGCTCAAACTGCTATCTTTTTGTTCCAGCAGGGAACCAACTTTCCAGGTTCTGGACCCATTTATTTTGTGTCTAAATGCTCAAAAATGGTTCCAAATTTGGTACGTGAACCAGACCTGAAGCCGTTCCCTGTTGGTGGACTAAAAGGCATGTGAGGTTCCTACCGAAGCGACTCCATTGGTGGGGGCCAGGGTGGAGTTCTGGGTGGAGTGTGTCTCAGTGCAGCCACAGCTGGCCGTGATGTCCCACTTCTCCCTCATGCAGTGCACTGACGTGAACAGCCCAGCCAAGACTGGAAGAACAAGTCAATTATCATACTATAATCACAAATAAACAAACAACGGAACAACACACTTATCGCCGTGTTTATGGAGACAGTGTGTACATATTTGTGTGTAGGCTTTGCAGGTTCTCACTTTCAGCTGGAACTATCTGTGTCGGCATCAAATTCTTCAAGTCGTGGGGCTGGTTCTTCACACACCTGAACCATGCGTACAGTTCCTTATCTGAAACAATGATCAATCTATGAGAACGCATATACACACACACACGAACCCACGCACGCACGCACACCCACACACACACACACACACGCACACACCACACACACACACACACACACACACACACACACACACACACACACACACACACACACACACACACACACACATTGGGAATGAATGAGGACTTGACTGACCTCTGGCGCTCTTGCGCTCTTTGGCTTTGTAACAGTCCATGCACACCACAAAGCCACACTTGTGACAGGCCCAGTGCATGCTGAAGAGAGTGGCCTCACACGCGTCACACATCTCCCGTACGCCGCGCACGGCACGCTTCCACACCATCTGGGCTGTGGGAGAGAGAGACAGGAAGAGAGAGAGACAGGAAGAGAGAGAAACAGGAAGAGAGGAAGAGAGAGGGTTCAGTGAGCGCCACCACATCCCACATATACCTACATGTGTCTGAAGTGGTGCCATTAACATTTACCATCTCCAGTCCCTAAGGGAATTTCACTTCTCAGTAACACGGACTTACTGTCTTTTTTAATCCACGTGACGGCCATGTTCTCGGTCTTGACCAGCTGGCAGAACTTGTCTCCGATGTGGCTGAGGATGTGCTTGGCCGTCTCCAGGTCCATCTGGGTCTCCTCTTCCTCCTGCTTCTCCTTCTCCTTCTCCTTCTCCTCCTCCTTCTCTTTCTCTTTCTCCTCCTCCTCCTCCTCCTCCTCCTCCTCCTCCTCCTTCTCCTCCCTATCACCAACAGCACCCGTTGTCCAGACCCTCACGGCCGCTTCATCCGACAGCTCCGGGACGGAGAAGCCGTCCACTCGCACCACTCCATTCTTACTGTAAGACAATCTATGGACGAGGACAAAGTGATCAGCTCTCACGCCTTCTCCCGTCCCTGTGAACAGCTTTCAAATCAATAGCAAAGCTAAACACTAGTTATAATCATAAAACTGTGTAGGGTCACTCCAAATATGTGCAACATCTGGATGACGACACCTCCCCATCCGAGTCCCACTCTTCTACTCTAGAGTTCAAGTGGACCAGGGAGCGGGGCAGGGATAAACCAGCCTACGTTGCACACAGCAGAAGACTCCAAGACTACCAGCTTTCCGTTCCGCTAAACATCCACTCAAGCTTTTTGTTGTGCTTCGATATGAACGTGCAGCAGCAGCAACAACAACAACAACAACAACAAAATGAAGCCTGCATATCTCCTCAGCGGTATTACTGGGCCAAATGAAGGATAAATACTTGAACTGATTATAGTGGTCCCCTGGAGAGAGCAGCATTTAGTAAGGCAGAAAAAAGGAGGAATGGAAGTGATTGTAATTTAATAAGAGGAGAGAATAAAGGGCTGGCGTCTGCTCCGCCGCCAGTGTCCCCCGGTGATGATAATGGCCACATAATGCCTGCTTTTCAACGGCGCGCCTGCCGCTATTATTGTGCTCTGTTTCATCACAGAGCTGATTCCCCTACTGCAGGTCACACGGCGAGCTCGGAGACGCCCTCGCGCAGACACAACATGTGAGGAGACGCAGGAGAGGGGGCCGGGAATCTGACCCAGAGGAAGTGTGATTGACACAATTCCACTTTCATACACACACCGTGCATGAACACACACACACTCAAATATGGATGTTCACATATGTATGTACAAGTGCACTCCAGCATGCTTTTACGCACAAACACACAAACATAAGTGCATGCATATCTATGCACAGACACTTCCTCACAGAGCCACACACGCACACGCAAACACGCACACGCACACACACACACACACACACACACACACGCACACACGCGCACACACGCACACAGACACAGACACACTACACACACTGCACACACATGCGTATCTTCCCAGATGGGCATGCACACACATCCCCTTGCACAGACTCCACAGCAGCTGAGCCTACACAGCTATCAGTCTCCTGGTGACTGAGCTTTTAAGGAAACGTGTTCGCCCAACATTCCTGTCTCTTACATCACACTAGCATGCATTAAAACAAACCATGAAACTACTGATTAATTAAAGACCTTTGGGATGACGGCTTTTAAATTAGCAGCTTTACAGACGGCGAGGTGATACCCTTCTGCACTGCAATGATCACACACACTGCGTCACCCATGATCACACACACTGTGTCACCGTTGCACCGTATGGTGTGGCCCAACGCTCCGCATACAGCCTCACCACAGCCCCATCATGAGTCCTCATCAGAGCATCAACACACACAGCAGACACGGCTGCCTAACCAACACTGACTTTAGATAGATATGTGTGTGAGGTGGTGTGTTTCTGTTTGCATATGTGTTATGTGTCTATATGATTCAGTGATGATATCTATATACCTATGCCTAAGATATCTATATCTATATATAACCATGATTCAGTGCATGTGTGAGTGTGTATGTCACTATGTGTAAGTGTGCGTATGTGCACGTATAAGCATGCAGTTCTGTGACTGTGTATACAGCATGAACGCACCTATTTGTGTGAGTATGTGTGTGTTTGAACATTTGTGTGAGTCTTTGCGTGAGGGTTTCTTTGTGTTTCCGAGGAAGGGACTGACCGTCTGAAGTAGTAGAAGCGACAGAAGACAGGCGAGGTGTTGGGCTCCTCCGACTTGCGGCTGCGGTCGACGCGGCACTCGCGGCACTTCTGCACGTTGGGGCCGATCTCGGCACAGGCGTCGTCCTGCAGGAACGCCTCGCCGCTCTGCTTCAACTTGCGCACCTTACGCCAGTCCTTTAGCACCGAGCGAGGGATCCCGTCTGTCAAACAATAACCGTGGACAAATAAACAAACAAACAAACAAACAAATGATGCTGTCAGTGCCTAGTGAAACGTCAAATGGCTTCTGAAGATCATCCAGCACCTGTCAATGCTACAGTGACAAATCCAATACCACATCAGGCAGTGCCAGAACTCTGCTGGGAGCAGAGAACTCAGCTCAGCCACGAAACGTGTTCTGTCAAGGATCGCTTCACATGAACTTGATCTCTGCTTGTTTATGAGGCCTTTTTAAAAAGTGTACATGTTCACCACATGGGAACAACACAGTTCTGTGTCAGTTCAACAACATAAACACACACCCTGTTCTTTGAGGAGGCCATCTGAGGTTAGGAAAAGCTCTATGTTGACATGAGCCAACATCAGGTTTGTCTATCAGCCTCAGTCTTGAAATACCATCACAGACCTCTCAGATGGCAGCTAGTCTTTCCACAAACCCCCCCCCCCCCCCCCACACACACACACACACGTCATAAGGCATCCATAACAGACTGAAACAGAAGGAAACTCACTGCTGCTGGACATCCTAAGTCTGGTCTTCTCTTTGGCACTCCGGAAGGTTCCGTTCGGTTTGACCTCGTCTTCCTCCTTTTCGCTCTCCCCTTTCTTCTTCTGCTGGTCATGTTGCTTCTTCTTGGAGGTGGATTTGGGCTCGAGTTTCAGCCTGGACTCCCCTCCTTTGTTCTCACTCTCATTGCCGCTGTCCTCCTCGCTGTCGCTCTCCGTGCTGGACTCAAACGCACGCTTCTCCCCCCTCTTCTGCTCCTCAGCGCCGGCCTTCTGGTCCTCTGTGCTGCACTTCCTGTTCTCCTGAGGTGGCTTCCTGTCCTCCTGCACCGTCTTTCGCTCCTCTGGTGTAGACTTCCTCTCGTCTGGGCTCAGCTTCCTATCTTCGCTGGTGGTCTTCCTGTCCCCCTGGCCCCTGATTGGCTGTGTGGAGTTCGAGGCGGGGTTAGTGATGTCCCCATCAGGGCCGCTGGTGCTTTTGCTGTCCTCTTCGGAGTGGCGGGTGAGCCAGGCTTTCTTCAGTTTGTGGTAGTTGTTCTGCACGGGGTTGTACGCCTGGCTGCTCGTAGCCTGAGGGGGAGTCTGCCCATTGCTGAGGGTGCCTGGGCTGATGCTGCTGCTCTGGGAGGCCCCCTCCAGCATGGCGCCAGCTGGCCTGGGGCGTTTGGGTGGGCTGGCTCCGAGGGCAGGGTCCTTCTCAAGAGGGTGGGTGCTGGATGCGCTGTGTGTTCCTGCACTTGTGGCCTGCAAAGTGGCGTGCGTGTGCGCGTGCATGTGGGTACTGTGTGATGTTTGAGCCATGTGTGTGTTGTTCCTGGACTGGGCAGCAGCCAAGGCAGCCCTGTGCTTCTTCAGGTGCATAAAGTCCCCGGTGGAACGGCAGGGTGCAACCACACAGGAAGTGGAGATGGGGGAGAAGGAAGTCAAGTCAACGTGGGTCCTGTCAGTCCCTCGGCTGTCTTCCTCGGCCGCCAGTCCCGATCTCCACGGCACAGGTGTGCGGTCTCTTGGAGGCTGACCAGTTGCCATGGAAACAGCAGTGGACACGGCGTAAGACTTGCTACCAGTTTCTATGGCAACAGCAGACACGGTGTGGTCTGTTTTTGCCAGCGTGGTATGGGGGCAGTGGACACTGTCCAGGGGAGTCCACAGGATGCCTCTCTTGTACTGCACACACCCTTCCTTGAACGGCGCGTTGGTTTGACCCACGCGACCGACCTCTCTGTGCTCGCTGGACGCTCTGGCCCGCTCGGTCTGCTTCAGGGCCATCATCAGGCGCTCGTTCACCCCCGAGTCCTTCGCCGACGATGGCCGCACAATAACGGAGGCTGTGGCGGACGGCTGCTTGGCCGCTCCGTGTCCATTGGTGGGTTTGTCCAGGTGCTGGGGGCTCCTCCACACCTCTTGGACGTGGTGCTGATGGTGGTGGTGGTGGTGGTGCTGGTGCTGGTGGTGGTGATGATGGTACATCTGGTTCATCTTGGCTCCCATGTCTAAGGCTCTTTTCCCAGCTGCTGCTGCTGCGGCGGCTTGGCGCTTGGGCTCAGGCTGCAGGGTGGGCGGCCGCTGCTGTTCCGGAAGCTTCACTCCTGGCAGGCACATGGGCTGCACAGGTGTTAGTGTGGGAGGGGTCAGCCTGCCTTGCCCCGCCTCTTTTCTGGCTGGTATGGGAGGAGCTGGCGGGTGGAAGATGGGTGCTCTGTGAAGTGACGGCATCGAGCGGAGAGACGAGGTTGAGTAAACGGGGGAGGACGAAGAGATCGAGGAGCACACGGGTAAAGAGCCTCCTCGCTCCGAAAGCCTCTGAGAGTGATGCTCCAGGGAGGAGGCCTGATGCACCAGGCGCTCGCTGATTTTCCCCAGGAGTCCCTCCTCTTTCTCAGGGTGACGCTTCACCAGAGGAGGGGGCTTGCTGTGGAGGACCTTGAGTGGTGAGTGATGGCTGGAGATGCTAAACGTGGGGCCTCCGCTAACGCTAAGGCTAATACCGCTGCTGCTGCATGCTCTGTCGTAGAGAGCGGAGAGCTCGGCAGCCGGCGTCTGGCGTCTAGGGGGCTCATTAGCCACGCTGCTGCACAGGGACGAGTAGTAGTTGCTCGGAGCCGACGGCTGCGCCAGAGGGGCTCGGAGCGCATGCAGTTCTCTCTCTCTTTCTCTCTCTCTTTCTCTTTCCCTCTCACGCTCTTGTTCGCGCTCCCTCTCTCGCTCCCGTTCACGTTCCCTCTCTCGCTCCCGTTCGCGCTCCTGGGGAGGCACTCGGGGGTACTGCGGCTCCCTCTCCTGGCCCGGAGGTGGATGGAGTTTGGCGGTGAAGGGGGCCACCTCGATGCTCTCCTGCAGGATGCGCCGGCTCTCCTCCTGGTAGCGGCTGTTGCAACGGTCGGTAGTTGACTCGAAGGCTGCTGGCCGCGACGGTTTGGGCCGACAGGGCAGCGAGTCGGACAGGAAGGGCCGGTGCGTGTGCGAGGTCATGTGCATCTGGCCATTCTTCGACACCACGTTCTGAACGCGGTCTGGGTCAGCTTTAATCTGCGTTGTGACAGCACCTCGTAACGGATCCGCTGTCAACGTCTTTCTCTCCTCTCTGCAAAACACAACACAACAGACATCCGTCATTCCACCAACCTACAGCCAGACAAAACACTCCCCATATCAGCACAGGAGCGCCAGAGTTATCTGAATCTAGATTACATCTCTGCTGCCACCTTGTAAAGAAGAACCTACAGGTCTTGTAGTCGGTTTGAAACTGAAACCATAAAACACTGAGCTGACATGAAGTTATGAATTATCATCCACTACATCGCTTCATGCATGAGCACACTGGGTGTGCTGGAGTATCTCTGGAGTATCTCTGGGTCAGCATGTCAAGAGGAAGCAACACACAGTGCTAGTTTGGAGTAGAACACAGAAAGTATAGCAGGTATCAGTGGCTATGCTTGAAATGCAAAGCACACCCGAGCCACTTTGCATTGCTAATGCATGAGCTGAGATATCATGGCTCATCATGACCCATGGATGCATGCAGCCTTTGTTCTGAAACAAAAAAAGCCTGTTCATTATGCAATTTTGTAAACCTCTCGTCTCCAGATTCTGGCAACAAGAGGACAAGAGTGGTTTTGTGGCTGGGCTCTTCACACTGTGCGCTGCTGGACTCACTCAGTGGTCTTGGAGACGCATGGGCTGGTGTGGGGGTTGCTCTTGACCGAGTGATGGGGGTCTGCACTGGCCGGCCTCACTGGCACGGGGGTCCTCAGGCCCTGACCCTCCACTAGAGATGCCTGGGGGAGCCACGGGCTGGGGGTGTTCTGTCCCAAAACAAAGACACGCACACATGATTGCACATTCACACAAACACACACACACACACACACACAAACACGACACTGTTGTACACAAACAAACACCCTGGCACAGACACATATGCTGTCTTTGTGACCTACTCCCACCCTGCCCCCAAACTAATCCCAAACATAATGTTAACCCCAACCGGAACGCCAGATGACCCAGGAGGTCAACCCGTGACCTAATCTCAACCCTGCCTCAAATCCTAATCCAATCGCTTTAGTCTATCTCCAACCCCCCACCCCATTCACACAATTACATGAGGACCTCTCTTACCCTCTTCAGGCTGCCCTCAGTCATGCCTGCGCTGTCGGGGTGCGTCCACTTGGCCGCAGACAGGCCCAGGGCCGTGTACGGGTGCGTTCCATTGGGGTAATGGGGCCACAGCAGGGGGTAGAGGCCCAGAGCGGTCTGCCCCAGCAGTGCAGGGGAGAGCGGGTGTGGGGTGAGGCCCAGGGCGCCCAGGGGCCCGTGTCCGGCGAGCAGGGCGGCGGAGGGAGACAGGGCGGGCAGGAGCGAGGGCAGCAGGTGAGGGTGGGGCAATGAGGGGTGGGGGGGCGCTGCCGGGAGAACGTGGCTGCCAAGGGAGGAGAGGGCCGACTGGGAGGAGGGCGAGGGCGTCTTGAGGAGGTGCGGAGTGTGCGAGGGGGGAGGGCTGAGGTGCGTGGCGTGCGTGGACCGCGGCGCCGAGAGCGAGCAGTTGCTGGCGGTGGACACGTGTATCGCCTGCTGCGCCGCATGGGGAGAGGGCCGAGGGGCCGGAAGAGAGGCATGTTTGGTGTGGCCAGCGTGGGGAGACGGGTGGATGTAGGCCACGTTGCCCTGGGGCTGCAAGACATCCAGGTCCTCCCCAACCAAGGCTGGGTCTCGGTACACGGTGAAGGGCTCATTGCGGTCCACAATCAGTGGACTCTTGGTTGGAGTACTGTTAGTGGTATGGTTAGAGGCTTTCGTAGGAGTCTTGACTGGGGACTGGTTGAGTACAGAAGTGCGGCTGTGGTTGGGGTGGGTTTTGGTGGGGGTAATGGGTGAGATGTGGGGCTTTGTAGGGGTGATGCTGATTGTGCCACGATTTGCGGCATGGGTGGAGTTTTTGGTGGAGGAGGCTGCAGCTGGAGCTTTTGTTGGGGTGACAGCTGTGTGGGTTTGGGGGTGTAGTTTGGTGCTGGCTGCTGTTGTTTGCTTTGCGACAGGCATATGGATTTTGGTGTGGATGGCAGCCGGCATGGGGGTTTTGTTGGAGAAGGTGGTTTGGGTTTGGTTAGGAACTGGTGTTGGGTTCACCGGGCCGGGGACAGGCTGTGTTTTATACCCAGAATGCAGCAGCTCAGGCTCAGCGCCGTTTGGTGAGCTGCCTGTGCGCTTGACCCGGTGCCGTCCCAACTCAGGGGACACACTCTCTGTGGAAATGTGCTGTTTGGACTTGAGGTTTTCAGGAGGACTGGGACACGGGCTGCTCTTGGGCCTGGGGGCTGCGTCGCACCCTTGGTCACCTTTGGGAGTAGATCTGGAGTTGCTGGGGGATGTGGGCTTCTCTGCCCCCCCAGACTTCTCAGGGGTGGCGCCCTGCCTGGGGGGGGGAGGATTCCGAGCGACCTGCTCCTCCCGCTGCCCGGTGCCTGCCTCTGATTGGCTGCCGAGGGCCATAGCTTCTGGCGTGGTGTCGTCTGAACTCTTGACCTCCGTGTCAGGGGGCAGCTCGCTCTCAGGTAGCTCACATTCCCCCGGCAGCGCGTTAAACACAACACAGGCCGACGTCTCCATGGAAACCAGCCGCTCGCTCTCCTGATAGGCTAGCAGTGCAGAGACAGCCTCTGAGTCTTCGGTGTGAGACGTTCCATCGTGTCGGGTTTCTGTTTCCTCACCTCCTCTATCTGTGCCCTCCCCTCTCCTCTCCACCACTAGGGCGGCTCCAGTCTCCACAGCTAAACCATTACAGCGAGCGCTGGGGGTGGCCGACTGGCTCAGCACGGAGCGGGGCTTCTCCACTTCCTGACGTTTGCTGCCAGCCGATTGGCTCAATGCCTCCTCGTCAGCAGCCCGCTGGGAGGGGTGCTTCTTCTGCGTCCAGAC
>NC_045164.1:13338530-13341030 GCF_900700415.2 Clupea harengus
GACTGAGAGCAGAGGAATAATCATTAAAGCCAATTACCCCACAAGCACACACACACACACACACACACACACACACACATAAACACACACACACACACACATAAACACACACATAAACACACACACACAAAAACACATGCGCGCACACACACACACACACACAGATGCTCAAACAGACACACACACACGCACACGCACACGCACACACAAACAAACACACACACACACACAGATGCTCAAGCACACACACACAGATGCTCAAACAGACAGGCACACACACACACACACACACACACACACAGATGCTCAAGCACACACACACACACACACACACACACAGATGCTCAAGCACACACACACACACACACAACACACACACACACGCGCGCCCTCACTCACACAAGGGACCATTACTGCAAACATCACAAACACCCTGGGAGACACTGTGATTAGGCTATGCACTGGCAAACACAAAAACAAACACACACACACACACACACACACAACCATCATTGTGACATAGATGCCCCAGGAAAAATTACTATTAGGTTACATGTTGACACACGCACACCTAGACACACCAGGAAATATGAACATCACATACATGGTGTAAACACACTCTCCCATATGACAGGGAGCACAGCCCTCTTTCAAACACACACACACACACACACACACACACACACACACTCCTGTGAAGGTAGATAATCTGGGAAAATAAACCAGCTGATCACCCTGGCAGTGCAAACATCAGACACTATGGAAAATGAAATAATTACGCTCATGAATGCACACACATGCACACTCTCAAACTGGCTCTCTCACTCTCTCTTTCACACACACTCGCACACACACACATACACATTGACTCACACAAACTCACACATACACCACTTATCTAAAGATAAAGACCAAAAAACACTGCTGTCTCTCTCTCTCTCTCTCTCTCTCTCTCTCTCTGTCTCTCTCTGTGTCTCTCTCTCTATGTGTCTCTCTCTATCTGTCTCTCTCTCTCTGTCTCTCTCTCAGACACACACACATCTACAAACAGAATACTCGCTATGTAGAATGAGCATGGCATCTGAATAACTCAATTTATGCAAAGTCACAACCACCTTCCATACACTGTGTGCCCATTCAGGTGTAGGATTCTGTGCATGTGTATGTATGCGTGCATGCATGTATGTACATGTATATATAATGGCAATGGAGTATGTGTAGAGTAGAGTAGAGTAGAGTAGAGTAGAGTAGAGTAGAGTAGACTAGAGTAGTTAGAGTAGAGTAGAGTAGAGTAGAGTAGAGTAGAGTAGAGTAGATTAGAGTAGAGTAGAGTAGAGTAGAGTAGAGTAGAGGAGAGGAGAGGAGAGGAGAGGAGAGTAGAGTAGAGTAGAGGAGAGTAGAGGAGAGGAGAGGAGAGAGAGTAGAGTAGAGTAGAGTAGAGTAGAGCAGAGTAGAGTAGAGTAGAGCAGAGTATAATAGAGTAGAGGAGAGTAGAGGAGAGGATAAGAGAGTAGAGTAGAGCAGAGTAGAGCAGAGCAGAGCAGAGTAGAGTAGAGTAGAGCAGAGTAGAGTAGAGTAGAGCAGAGTATAATAGAGTAGAGGAGAGTAGAGGAGAGGATAAGAGAGTAGAGTAGAGCAGAGTAGAGCAGAGCAGAGCAGAGTAGAGTAGAGTAGAGGAGAGGAGAGGATAAGAGAGTAGAGGAGAGTAGAGGAGAGGATAAGAGAGTAGAGGAGAGTAGAGTAGAGTAGATTAGAGTAGAGTAGAGTAGAGTAGAGTAGAGGAGAGTATAATAGAGTAGAGTAGAGTAGAGTAGAGGAGAGTATAATAGAGTAGAGTAGAGTAGAGTAGAGTAGAGTAGAGGAGAGGAGAGGAGAGTAGAGTAGAGTAGAGCAGAGCAGAGCAGAGCAGAGCAGAGCAGAGTAGAGTAGAGTAGAGTAGAGTAAGTGTGTGAGTTGAGTAGAGTAGAGTAGAGTAGAGTAGAGTAGAGTAGAGTAGAGATGAGTAGAGTAGAGTAGAGTAGAGTAGAATAGAGTGGAGTGGAGTAGAGTAGAGTAGAGTAGAGTAGAGTAGAGTAGAGTAGAGTAGTGTAGAGTAGAGTAAGTGTGTGAGTTTGAGTAGAGTAGAGTAGAGTAGAGTAGAGTAGAGTAGAGATGAGTAGAGTAGAGTAGAGTAGAGTAGAATAGAGTGGAGTGGAGTAGAGTAGAGTAGAGTAGAGTAGAGTAGAGTAGAGGAGAGGAGAGGAGAGTAGAGCAGAGCAGAGCAGAGCAGAGTAGAGTAGAGTAGAGAGGAGTAGATTAGAGTAGAGTAGAGTAGAGTAGAGTAGAGGAGAGTAAGAGCAGAGCAGAGCAGAGCAGAGTAGAGTAGAGTAGAGAGGAGTAGATTAGAGTAGAGTAGAGTAGAGTAGAGTAAGTGTGAGTTTGAGTAGAGTAGAGTAGAGTAGAGTAGAGTAGAGTAGAGTAGAATAGAGTGGAGTGGAGTGGAGTGGAGTAGAGTAGAGTA
>NC_045164.1:13358530-13401030 GCF_900700415.2 Clupea harengus
GTATAGTGTAAACTACTGTATTACTTGGTTCACAAAGAATGTTTGTGGCATAGAAGAAGATCTTCTCGTTTTTTCTCAGAAGATTTTAAATGAGGACACTGTCCAGTTTCTTTCAGGTTATTTTCTACATCCTTCTTCTACATTCTTACAGAATACACCCACTTGGAAATGTGTTGTGTTGAAATTTGTGACATAGATAGCATTCAACTTTTACAACATGGTATTCATTTAGAAGTTATAATGATCAGTCATTGTTAGTAAAAAAAACATAGACAGTGAAATGAAAATTTGGAAATAAGGCACTTTCAGGTTTTACTATTACTTTGACAACACAACTAAACATTTTGACTGTCTTGTTTACAAACAATGACATGAGGCCTTTTCATTCTGATGGTGACATGTTCATTGACATAAATATTTACTTTTGAGACATAAACTACGGACTTTGAGCAAGTTACAGGTTGTTGCAGGCGTGGTGCTGTTTGTACGAATTGTTTTGACAGGTGCATTTACTGTTTTGTAAATGGTAAGGATGATTTGAGGAATGTACAAAAGCAATTGAGAAAAACTGTAATTCTGTTCTGAAAAATGTGAACTGACTGAGGAAACAATTTGCAGATTTCAGTTATTAGTAGATACATGTTTAATTTCTTAGTTTTTATTAGGTGAATACTTGCATTTGCAATTAGACATTGGCTACTGCTAGGGCAAATGTGTAAATAGCAGTGAAACCAATGAATAGAAGAAAAGGGCGGAGTTATTTTGCGGAAAAGCCAATCACATCACATTGCATGGTTGGGCAGGGAAAGCTCGGGCTGGTTCCATCTCGCAGTGTTGGTGGGACTTTGGTGTAACAAGGAAAGTAGCTAGCTAGCTAGCTGGCAAACTAGTGGATGGGCTTTACCAGTTCCATTGTAAAGTAGACGATGTCTGCATGGCAGTCGTAGTCGATAGCTAAATAGGTTACCATCGTTGAGTTTTATTTCCGTTCTTCTGACTGACATAACTGGTTACTTTAAGTGCTATAACTTCATTGTTTTCTTTAGCTATCTGGTCGTTCTCCTTTGGACTAAATGTACCGTTAGGCAGATAGATAAACAGCCTGGTTATCGTTAGTCAGATTTTCCGTAACTGGACAGCAATTCCATAAGCATCACCCATCTAACCTGAGACGCAGTTTTAACTTGACGAGTGTGGAAGGATGGTATCATGGATAATATCACGAGCGGTTGTGTAAGTAAAACAATTTTAACGTCAGTTAATTAAATACGTTTTCTGAGGTAGCACCTCGCGTCTACCGAGCACAACAAGCAAACTAATGTAACAACGATACGAAGTGAACGTTTCCTTCTAATGGTAACCTTTCTAGCTAATGGCTTTGTGAAGAATGCATACAATTCGCATACTGTAACATAGACTATGACAAGTTTGGTCAGTGTGCAAGTTCAATTGGCAAGCTACATCTATGCATCAGTACAATAACGAAGCTTAACGTTATCTGGATAGTTGTGGGTTAGCCAGAGGTTTTTCACAAGGGGGCAAACAAATTTTACCGACTGTCAGCATTTGATTTGAATAACTAGCTAAACAGATTAGTAAACTAATGTTAACAGGCAACCAACGACTTATTTGATGCTAGCGAAAGCTTGGTTAGGGAGCTAACATTCAGTAGAAAGTTAAAGTGGGTTTTTATTGTTGCTTGGTTAAACCATGAAAGTCCGTTAGGTACAGTACAGCTGTTGATTGTAATAACGTTAATTATCGCATTATAACTGTAAAAGTAGCTTGTATGCTACCGCTACTTAGGGCAGTGGCCAGATACCCTCAAAATATGGCTAACGTTAGCGTTGAGGTTTGTGGTCACATATGCTACCAAAAATTACCATTTGTAAATTAATTCCTAGTTTCAGACACAGTACATATTTGGAGTTGACCGGTTAAGATGACATTTACCGTGACGTTTAATATCCCACCCAGTTAGCTAATACTGTTGTCTCTGCAACGTCAAACAATTCGAGCGTGGACATCAACAAGTCATAACATGTCATGTTCACGTGAAACCTTGCAGTCAGACAGCAGTAGTTGTGTGTGTGTATGTGTGTGTTGCTTAAATAAGAGGGTAAAGTAATGTTTTTGGCATTGCTGCTGTTAGGCGACAACATTTTTCTACTGTTTGAGTAAAACATTGACATTCTTTTTTTTTATGGCTGAGAGTACAATGGCTCCTTTCCTGTGCTAGCTAGTTCAGCGTTAGGTGTGTCTTTCAATGAGGTGAAAGATTGATAACGTAAAGTACACCGTGTACATCACTCGCAATGTAGGCAATGTCCTCCTCTCTACATATGCATATACATTTAAATAGTAAATACCGTTAAGATTTAAATGTAATAGTAACGGAAGTGTTAAGTTTGTTCTTTAAAAGTATGGAATGTGTTGATTGTTGAAGAAAACAACTCGGTTTGCCACACTGCACGAAGTTGGCGTATTTGTGATAGCGTTGTGCCATGAAAAAAAAAAAACGTCTATTAGCTGCATCCCGTGAGGTGCTTCTTCAACATTAGTTGGGGCGGTCGTGATTGTTTTGCTTTGCTCAACGCATGTAGAAGAACGTCACATGACAGGCTATTCCCTGCAGGGCTTGACTTCTTGACTTTACTGAGGAATTCATGACTCTAGCATTGTGACTGGTGTCTAATGTCATTAAACTATTGTCTGTTCCCAACACAGTTACAAACACAGAATTTTCTGCGAGCAAACAATTGAGCTCCATTGTATAATGAGGTGTATGTGTGTATTAAATTATAGGCTCACTTTCTGTTGTTTGATATGGAGGGAAGACCAGCTCATTTAGGAGACTCGTTTGCTCTCCTTGCTGCTGCTGTTATGTATAAGATTGAGATGTTGTTAGGGTGGAGAGTGCAAGTTATGCAATAGATGGAGTTCTGCCAGCTAGCCCTCATCCTAACTCCCACCCCCTACCGTATTCTGGCCAGGATCACATAGTGTGGTTGTAGCCATAGTACTGAGAAAATATATCGACTACATATGGGTGACAAAGACCATTTATAGTGAAAACTGCCTTGTTTCTGTTAAATTGATGCAATTAAAGGGGTATGCCTAAAATATTTCATTGTTAGGTTTATGTGAATTACTCTTATAGGTACCCCACTCACAGTGACACTACATGAAAGCTGGCTGCATGAATAGCTTGCTTGCAAATTCATAATGGCTTTGTTTTATATGTAATTCATTCAGACTTGGAGATTCACAGAACCCTTAGACTTATGGTGCCACAAATAATGACTGAGGCATTGTGTAGAGGGTCCATATGAAATAATTATAAAATACGAATTTAAAGAATGAGCTCGTAACACACTTTTAGTAAGGAACGTTAAATGCCATTCAGATTGAACAAAATAAGCTGTATTCAATTATCTGTTTTACAGTTTTGTTTAAAAAAAAAAAATCTTAATTTTTGCACTGCACATTGTTTCTCAAATGACCTGTTCATCAAGTGCCCACACAACTCTGTGCTATGATTCAGTTGAGATTCCAAAGAGTTTTTGTAATGTAATGGTGTAGGGTGTAATGACATCTGTCCCTCTTCCTATAGGCTTGTGTTTGGAACCCTCTATCCAGCATATTACTCCTACAAAGCTGTCAGGACAAAGAATGTCAAAGAGTATGTAAGTATGCTCAATGCCAGGTATTAACCAAAGAGTATGTAAGTATGCTCAATGCCAGGTATTAACCAAAGAGTATGTAAGTATGCTCAATGCCAGGTATTAACTGCTTCAAGTTTCTCCCTCTGTTCTCCTGTTAGCGGTACCCTCTTTTTGAAACTGGTCAGCTCTCCATTTGAAAACTTAACCTACACTAGAATTCCATAGGATGTTCCTATTCCCAGTAGTCAGGATTATTACTCGTTACTCGCTCCATGACGTTCTGTTCAGCTCTTTCTCAGCCCCTGATGTATATATAAACACACACACACACACACACAGAGAGAGAGAGAGGGAGGGAGAGAGAGAGACTTCCGTGAACCTCCTTTGAAGTCTGAAATTGCTCATGGTCTAAAGGCTCAGCTCAGCTACACCTTCACGCCTGGCTGAGCTCCTCACCCTCAGTCTAGGTGCGTCAGGCCCTGTCTGTCACTAAAATAAAAGCCAATCTCCCTGATGCGCTCTTTCCAAGCCAGCGCACACACATCGTCAGATTCCTCAGTGTTCCACAGATGCATGCGCACACACACACACACACACACACACACACATGCACTCACACACACATGCGCACACACACACACGCACATGCACACACACACACACACACACACACACGCACCCACACACACATGCGCACACACGCACATGCACGCACACAAACTCACACACTCACACTCACACCATTGGCTGCAGGCACAGTGAGCTCCTCAGCTCTGTTTGTGTTTGGTGAACCAAGGGACACATGTCTGCACCATGATTCCATTGGACATGAAACTGTTTCACATATACACACACAACATACATGTCTTCATGTCTGCATTCAATCTGTGAGGTTTTCTTGACTCCTTGAGAACAGAATGTGATTATGCTGGGTGGATCGTGGTGGATAGTGTACAGTAACTAAGCATCTGACGTAAACACCAGGAAAAAGCCTTTTAGCTATTTTGCCCAGGAACCTACTGCATCAAGTCAGGGTATCCTGTATTGAATCACACTCTCAGTTATATGTGAAATAAACCGTTTCAGTTTCTTTTACCTTATAGCCAGGAGACGAGAAATACTCTTTTCTGATTGTCTGGCGTGTCTCTATTAATGCTATGGGCACACCTATGAAGTAGATCCGGTGAAAAAGTTTAATCACCATTCTAGAGTAGTGCTCTGGAAACTTTGAATGGTAACTGTAACAACCATTAATAAACAACTTTTATCATTTTGCCACGTGGTGTGAACACAATGTCTTCTGTGGTGAAATAGCATGTTATCTGGACAACTGGCAAGCTACCAAGTATAAAATCAGAAACAGTTGGCAAGCTAAAGGATTCGGTCTTAGCAACAGTAGAATCAACTATAACCAAGCAAACTACCCATTCTAATCCTTGTCCATGACTAACGAACATGTCCTTCTACGAACTAAACGGGTTGCCTTTTTTAAAACAGAACCAAATGCTTCCTTTGGGGGCTACACATGCTTGCCTAAATACATGTGTGGCAACCGGGGTATAAGCAGGATAACGGCCTTTGAGATGTCCTGTTATACCAAATTAATGGACGTGGTGGAGGAAACTTTGCCTATGCCTCGTCCATTCATTTTGTATGACAGGACACCTCGGCAGTTGTAATCCCTTACATATTGCAGTGTGTAAGATAAATTCAGTTTAGGTATGAATTTATTAACATTTTATTTCTATTAACAATGTATGCCCATTTAACCAGTATAAGTAAAGGCAGTTGGAAAACAGGTTTCAGACAGAGGGGCCTAAGATAACATTCAAAGCACATGCTTTCAAGTTTAGAATGACCAGTGACATAAATTCCAAGGTCATAGGGCAGCATGGGCAGGAGACAGATGAGATAGGGAAACTATCTGTAGGAAGGGAGTGGAGACTCACAGAAACTTAATTGTCAGGCCAGAAATTACGACTGAAACATGCAAGTCACAGAGAGGCGTATACGTGTGGGGCCCAGAAAGTACCATCAGTGAAGACTGGACTTATAAACCAATTGTGATCACATGTAAAATTCAGAACGCCTTCTCCAGCCGTGGGTGACAGAGCTATTGTGAACTCTGCATCTCCGACTGAATCTTGTCCAATCCTAAAACCAGTAAACTCAACTGTATCAAACCAACGTGTGGCGCTCCGTTACTTTGATTTCTCTGTAAACCAACACGCAGTTAATTTAAACTTAACAAGTGGTATAGTGATGCTTTTGAATATATTTAAGCTACCTGAACATTCTAAAATTGATGTGCTGAGCGATCTAAATATAAGCATCACGACTTGCTAAATATTTTTCTGTGTGCATAGCGTAGTGAAGATGAGTAATGAGCTTCTATAGTGGTTAAGTCTTTAAGAAATGCTAGTGTCACTTATCACCCTTTTAACTGCAGTTAGGAATACCTGAAAATATAGCTTTGGTAGACTCTGCGCAAATCAAATACTTGATGGAATTCAAATGGCTAAATTATGGTGTTGACAAATAATCATGATTCCATAGGCAGTGGAAACTTTCCAAAATGGTTTCCTCATACCCTAATATGAAATGTTTAGATCTAAATTTCGAGATTTTAAATGTTGACACCATAGTCTCATGATCTGAGTCTTTGATCTTTTATGGTACATTTTAAAGAAGCAATTACAGCATTTTAGATCTATCTGCTAAAACCTGTAGATTTTTTTGCCAGGCAATTTAGTTCCACATCTACATTTCCGATCTCAAAATGAATCATGTGGGTAATTAACTCACATGTGAAAAGAACGTGCGTTAGATTTAAGATTCGTCCCACAGTTTTGTTATGCAGAAGAGTGTTGATGTGAGACTCTGAAACTCAGGAAGTCTCATCTCTGTAGGATGCCCCTCGAGAACAAAGCCCCTAAGATTGAAATGAACAGGATAGAGATCATGTGCTCGGTGTTCTTTCTGAAGGGCCACAGGGCCAGGCTGAACCATGAGGCAGTAAAGTGTAAACTCATGGAAGTCTCATGACCATCTGGGTACTCAGGCTGCTCCTTGTGATCCGACAGGTACGCTGGATGATGTACTGGATTGTCTATGCTCTCTACACTGTTGTTGAAGCCATCACAGACACCTCCCTATCCTGGTAAGATTTCATGGGATTGGCAGTTGATTGTTGGACCATCAAACTGTCCTGTAGTGTTTGTTGAAGTGAAGAGATTTAGGTTTATGTAACTACCAACTTGGAGTGGTTAACAAATTGGACTGTGCGTTTTATCTGTAATGTATAGTATACATTGAAGATAAATGTATATTTGGTGAGTGTATGTGGGTTTATTGATTATTAATTGTGTGTATTGGTGTTATGTTTCTGCAGTAGCACATGAGAAGCAGTGGTGTATTGAACATGGGTGTTTTATGAACGGGTCATTAGGGCTGGCTGCTAAAGCAAGGATAGAGTGGAAACCGGATGAACAGTCATACAGTTGCAATGGAATGTGTGGCAGTGGGTTATGGGAAGTATACCTTGTTGCAAGGGTCAAAGGTCAAATTGCCATTGTGTTTTGTAGGTTTCCTCTGTATTACGAGCTGAAGGTGGCCTTTGTGATCTGGCTGTTGTCTCCATACACCAGGGGGGCCAGCCTCATCTTCAGGAAGTTCCTCCATCCCCTTCTGGCCTCCAGGGAAAGAGTAAGACCACCAGTGCCATCACAAGGACCCCAGCTGTACCCCTCAGCTGTCAATCAATATAGTCCTCTGAAGCGGAGAGGTCTATAAATAAGTTTAAATATGTATGCTTTAAACCTTAAAATAGTACTCGGTGCTCAAAAAATGTGTGACAGGTTTTCATCATACTTCAGCTGTAACTGATTTGAATGCAAGGTACAGCGTATGGGTCAAACTAGACGTGTTCTCCCTCTTCTCCAAGTATAAATTAGTTTAGTACAGTGAGTTGTGTGGCAGGTAATGAACAACTCTCAAGTGAACTTTTCCAACGGGCTTCTGTTTGCTTTCCCTCTACGGTTAAAACAGGAGATTGATGATTACATCGTCCAGGCCAAAGAGCGCAGCTACGAGACCATGGTGAACTTTGGCAGGCAAGGCCTTAGCATCGCTGCCACTGCTGCCGTCTCTGCTGCTGTCAAGGTAACATACACAATCAGTATCAGAGGCAGACACAAACACACACACAAACACACACACACACACACACACACACACACACACACACACACACACACACACATTCAAGCACAAGCCCCACATCATACACTCTCACTGAAGGTGAAAACATTCAGCTCAGTTGTGCGTTAACTGACACATCTGTTTGTGGATGAACTCTGATGACTGTATTTGATGATTTTTGCCATATAAGGGCACAACTGTAATGTTCCTTCTACAAAAATGTTTGTTACACATGATCATACACCAGCATCTTTTTTGTCCAGGTTCATCTAGACACATTTTGTGGACAAGCACGTTTTAAATAAACTAAACCAATTACCGTGAGGTTCTTTTGCTTTTAATTATCCAATCATTGTGCAGTAAATGACTGGGTGTTAAGCTGAATTTGAAAAAAATTCATGACACTTAACTAATTATCTAAGAAGTTACGCAATTTCCATGATTCATACTTCTATGAATGAAAGTCATGTGATCCTTTGTAAGCACGCTCCCACTGAGAACCTATTAGAGGTGCAGCTCATAGTCTGCACTCTTCCTGTTTTCCTGCGCTGCTATTTACCAAAAGAGTCTGGCCCAGTGGCCTGAGGGCTGGGTTATGTGTCAGTGCTGTACCCCTGTGTCAGTGCCGTACCCCTGTACCCCTGTGTCAGTGCTGTACCCCTGTGTCAGTGCTGTACCCCTGTGTCAGTGCTGTACCCCTGTGTCAGTGCCGTACCCCTGTGTCAGTGCTGGAGCCGAGTGGCTGCTTTAAGTGGTGCCAGTCTGACGTTCTCTGGCCAGCCCATTTCTTAGTGGGTCTTCCACTGTTCAGAATACGGTGTTGCCCTCAATTAGTGTGGTTAGTCTGCAGCATGAGCAGCTCTCGGAGAGGGGGCTCTTCTGAAGTCCTCGTTAGCAGGAGCCAGGCACAGCACTGCTGTAAGCACACCTGTCGAGGCTACTGCTGACTCCAGCCCACTGGTGATCTTGTACTCTAGATTACCCTCACACCAGCACTCTCTCTCTCTCTCTCTATCTAGCTCTTTTTCTTTCCCTTCCCCAATCTCTCTCTCTATTTCTCTCTCTCTTTCTTTCCCTTCCCCAATCTCTATATCTCTCTTTCCCCTCCTTTCCCCAATCTCTCTCTCGCTCTCTCTTTCCCTTCCCTTCCCCAATCTCTCTCTCTCTCTCTTTCCCTTCCCCAATCTCTCCCTCTTTCCCTTCCCCAATCTCTCTCTCTTTCTCCCTCTCTCTCTCTCTCTCTCTTTCTTTCTCTCTCCCTTCCCTTCCCCAATCTCTCTCTCTCTCTCTTTCCCTTCCCTTCCCCAATCTCTCTCTCTCTCTCTTTCTTTCTCTCTCGCTCTCTCTCTCTCTCTCCCTTCCCTTCCCCAATCTCTCTCTCTTTCTCCCTCTCTCTCTCTTTCCCTTCCCCAATCTCTCTCTCTCTTTCCCTTCCCCAATCTCTCTCTCTCTCTCTTTCCCTTCCCCAATCTCTCTCTTTCTTTCTCTCTCTCTCTCTCTTTCTTTCCCTTCCCCCATCTCTCACCTGCCTTCCCCTTCTTCTACTTTTATTGATTTCTCCCTCTTGTGCTCTGTAATCATCACTCCCAGTACACACCCCCCTCTCCTCAATCTTTTTGCTTTGTAGTGGAGTTCAGTCTCCTTATCCACCTCTCTCTCTCTCTCTCTCTCTCTCTCCCCCCATCTCACTCGCTGTCTCTTCTCTTATAGATTTCGTGACCTCTCTTGTCAGTTTCTACAGTCAGTCAAAAAGTCATTTACGTTTCACAGTTTTTGCTCCAGCTGTCTATACATAAGATAATGTCCCACAGACAGAGAGCAGGGCCTGGGAGCAATGGTCACATGGTGGGTGTGTGAGTGTGTGAGTGTGTGAGTGTGTGAGTGTGTGAGTGTGGGTGTGTGAGTGTGTGAGTGTGTGAGTGTGTGAGTGTGTGTGTGAGTGTGAGTGTGAGTGTGGGTGTGTGTGTGAGTGTGAGTGTGAGTGTGGGTATGTGAGTGTGTGTGTGTGTGTGTGAGTGAGTGAGTGAGGGGACGTTTGATTAGACACAGCTGGAGTTGGTCAGTGTGGTCATCATGTCAGACTTCCTTGGGGTGAGGAGGATGTGATTCTGAAGGAGGAGTAAGTGAAAAATGTCCAGGGTTTTGGCCCAGAGGATGGGACAGGGATATCCAGCAGCCATAACCGTCAGTTGGTGTCTCAGAGCTATATGGCTTTGACCAAATACAGTTGGAGAGGCAAAGAAATGAGAGAGAGAAGTGCACTGACAAAGAAAAGTAGAAAAAAAGGCAGCCAGTGACATGGAATTCACAAGCTTAATCTTCTATCTGGTTGTTGAATTTCAACTCAAATCTGGTGGTGGTGGTGGTGGTGGTGGTGGTGGTGGAGGCGGAGGCGGAGGCGGAGGCGGAGGCACTGGTAGGTGCTACACAAGGTGTTCAGTGTCATCATGAACCCAATCTCTGATGGGATTCAAGATACAAGTGCTCCGTCAGATTCTGCTGTAAAAGCACTAAGCCCTGATGTGGGACACTCATGACTCTGGTGTGTGTTTGTGTGTGTGAGTCCATCGTGGGCATAAGCCCTGGTGTGGAACAGTCATAGACTCTGTGGCGTGTGTGTGTGTGAGTCCATTGTGGGTGTGTGTCCATCGTGGGCATATGTGTTGCATGCAGAGCAAACATCAGATGGGTAACAGGCCTCGTGGTGCACTGAGCCATATGGCCTAGTGATGCCGTGGCACTGTACGCCATCCTGAGGGGGTTCATGGGCCTCATGTTGGACTCCTCTTTAGGCATCCTCTTTAGGCATCCTACTGACGCAGGGCCTCATGTTGGAGGACTCCTCTTTAGGCATCCTACTGACGCAGGGCCTCATGATGGACTCCTCTTTAGGCATCCTCTTTAGGCATCCTACTGGGCTTGGCTTCATCAGGGCAGTAAAGTCGGTGCTGTCTGGCAGCAAAGAGGGTATGGAAACAAATCATCATTGAACCCTTAACCTTGTGTTCAGCTCTCTAAAGAAGTTTACTTTAGGTGTTTTCATTTTGGTTACGGTATGTGCCTTAAACGCTCTGTGTGCCAGTGCTATCTCCTTCAACAGAACAGACCTATACAAGCAGATGCCTTGACTGTCAGTTTGTTACCACAGTAAATACCACTCCTACATGGATTTGAATGTATCCTATATGTCGTGCTACACTAAAAAAAATGCATAGCCAACTGAATATCTTTAAAAAACAGGTTGAGGCTAATGATATCAATTAGGTTGAGGCTAATGATATCATTCTGGTAAATAATTGTTTTATGGATCAGATTGGCCACTATATACAATATAATTAACAGTATAATGTTTCAAAATAAGAGATTGTAATGGTTATCTGGATTCTTTTTAGATTGAGCATATACAGTTAGGTACAATAGAGCTGTATGCTTCTTGCAGCAGCAGTTGCCTGGATGGTGGACATGTGTCTAAAGCAGTCGATGAATATTACATCAAAACAGCGCTTTGGTGGGCAGACACTGGCACACAACACACGCAATCGCCCTGCACACAAACAAGACCTAGATTCTATCATATGTGTACAGGTTACTTACACAGGACCTGCTATAGGGAAAGAAAATCAGGACCCCCACCATGTGCTGTGTAGTGTAGTGTAGTGTAGTGTAGTGTAGTGTAGTGCAGTGCAGCGGGAGTGAAGCATAGATGTGAAGAAGTGGCATTTGTTTCTCAGGAGTGTGTCGTCATGTTCTGTGGTGCCTGAGTGTTAAAGAGGGATGTGGCTTCTGTTCTCACTGTAACCTCGCATTAGCGTCGTCTTTGATCTTGTGAGGTTTCTCCAGTAGAAATGTTGTGTGTGAGTGGCACCCTACGCAGTGCTAGAAGTGTACCCATGTTGTTGCACTGTTGGAAATTGAAGCGCATTATATGTTCAGACAGCACTGATGAAGCCCCTTTCTTTTTTTTGTTTGTTTGTTGTTTTGTTTTGGTTTAGAAAGGTAGCCCACCAATAATCCAAGAATGTGTAATTCTGACTCCCGATGCTACTCTAATTACACCTGCTAATTGACTTGTACGTTGCATAGTAATTCCAACTGGGCAGCATCATCATCATCAGCAGCAGCAGTGTGTGTGTGAGACGCATACCAGAAGCCCTGTAATTAATGTGGAGTCATTACTGGCCGCACCATGGCCGTTAGGTGCAGAAGCTGCATGTTCAGAATAAGGTTGCATCTGTTGCTGATTCTGTGATGCAACATGTGCTCCTGCGTTGAAACAATACCTGATGAGCTGGGTGCACTTCCTCAGACCTCTACCTGTTCCAGCGGTTGACAGATGTGAAGTAATGGGTGTCGACTTCTTTTCACCGCACTACTTAGGCTTTTCAACAAAAATGTCCGACCTGCCGAAAAATGTACAATAACAAAAATAACACGCTGTTTTTTTTTGTGCCTTCTGTCTCACTCTTTCTATCACACACACACACACACACACACACACTACACTTATTTCACTTATTGCGTCTATCTAAATGGCCTGAATGGTCAGTAGGTTGTACTCATCAAGGCATTCTCTTTTCTCGTTCTCGCATGTGTAAATAACACTGTCACCCCCATAGGAACATGCTGCTTCCTCTAGATTTATTGATTTCTTTGTGTTGTTGTCAGAGATGTTTTGTTACTGTAATTAGGCCACTGTTTTGCTTGTACAATCCTTTACATTTTATATTTGCTTCCAGGCATCAGCAGGTTCAGGAAACTGCTCTAAGATGTCCTGACTCAATTATGACCTCACAGTGACTGACCCAAATCATGTGACTCTGTTGCCATAGGGACAGGGTGCCATCAGCGAGCGCCTGAGGAGCTTCAGCATGCATGACCTATCGCAGATTCCTGCTGACGACATGGCCAGCCAGTACCCTTCAATAAGTAACCCCAGCCGGCGCGCCATTCAGAGCTCCAAAGACGGCACAGACAGCACAGGTAGGCCAGGCCCACACATGCACCATACACATGGACGCTAGTCTTCCATCCTGCACATATGACTTCCCATTAGACAATGACTAATTATTAAGTAAAGAATTTGAAGTTAAAACTTTGACTGAATAGTCTTACAAACTCACATAGTTCATGAGGCCACTTGTGCTCCTGATGATAATGCCCAACATCCTCATCACACTGAATGGGCATTTGAACCTCATGATCTTACTCTGCCATCTAGTGGAGAGATTGAAAATAACATGCCCTCATAGTGACTCATGAAAGAGACTGCTCTAATTTACTAGGAAAGTCCATTAAACCAGTCACCTGCTCAGGTTTGCTGTGTTCTGATTCACCTTTCTACAAATTCATTTTGAGATTGGTCAATCTTTGAGGCTTAGCTTTTAATGACAGAGGCACTGTGTCTGTGGGCAGGGCCAAACACAGGCAACTCAATTTCAGCACTCAGGAGAGATTTAAACACTGAACAAGTAGAGATGTAGTTAGTCTGACGTGTGTGTGTGTGTGTGTGTGTGTGTGTGTGTGTGTGTGTGTGGCAGATTACTACCCCTACAGGCCAGAGGAGGCCCAGGGGGACGACGGAGATGGAGTCTTCTCAGATGATGAGGCGTCTGTACAGCGTGGCCTGAGACGGTCCCAGAGCGTCAAGATGACTCGTGCCAAAGCTGCACGCAAAGAGGTGTGTGTGTGGGAGGGTGTGTGTGTGTACCTGCCTGTGTGTATGTATCTGTCAGCTTTGCAGTAGCAGAGGTTACACAATAATCTGACACTGTTATTATTTATTTATTTGTTTTCAGCCACGCTATGGCTCTCTAAAAATGAAGCCCAAGCGGAGAGCGGCGATCAATACGGCTACCTACGAGATGCCTTGACCTCTGACCCCATTGGCTCCACCCCCAGATCTCTGACCGAGCACCGATTAAACCGTATGGACCAAAACATTAGTGTGTGGGGGTGACATCATGCAGCGGTGCCCTGCGGGTGCCTGCAGAAGGCCTGCTCCACTCATTCCAAAACAGTACCCTTACCAGGAGGTCCTCACATGCCACCTCGGTTAAACTTAAAGTAGGGACACACAACAGACTCTTCTAGCTAGCACAAGGGCTCCACTGCAGCAACCGACTCATTTTAACACCTCTCTTAGAAGGGGACTGTGTGTGTGTGTGTGTGTGTGTGTGTGTGTGTGTGTGTGTGTGTGTGTGTGTGTGTGTGTGTGTGTGCGCGTGCGCGCACAAGTTCCTGTTTTCTGCTCACAATGTTTACAGTTGGTTGTGTAATTGTTTTTAAATCTCTGGTGCCTGGATTCACATTCACAGTGCTGCCTTACTATTTTACTACTATTTTAACACCACATTTTAAATACTACATCTTTATGAGTTGCATTCCGCTACAATAATGTATTATTTCCTCATATTAAGCCTGTTAATGCTTGTTTTTTGAATGTCAGGTTGCCTTTGACGTGTTGACATAGTTGACAAAACACTCTAAGAACTGAGCAGCCCAACCAAAAGTGTCCCTTACTTTCACTGTCTACAGACGACTGTAAGCTAAAAGATGAGTGAGGTTTGGGACCACATGACCTTGTCTGTATTTGCTCTAGACTGTGGGTTGACTGTTAAGAAGAATGTCTTGTAATGTTGTTTTGCACATACGTTAACAATACAGACCTGACTCATAGATCCATTTAACAGGATCTATAGCAAGTTCACATTTTTCACCGCAACATATACGATGCCGGTTGATGTGAATGTGGCCCACATTTCCAGCCAGATGCTTCATGGCACTGCATCACGTCAGGAGATGCTTTTACACTGTTCAGGTCTCTGTGAGCGCCCCCTGCTGTTGGGGGTCCTGTATGTGTTATTCAGAGAAAGGACAGAATGTCAGCAGCCATGAATGATTCTCATTGAAGTATTTTCTGCAGTGGGAGCCAAGTAGAATGGAAGTAGGCTCTGTAACCCGTTCTGATTGGCTCCTGTGTCCTGTGGGCTTTTCTATTGAGTGTCCGTGATGTGGCCTTCCTATTGAGCGCCACAGTCATTCCTCTTTAATCTTTTGACCAAACTGGAAAAAAAAAAAAACATGAAGAAAAGATCTCTCCATTCACCAGATAGATACTTTGTTTTAAAAGAAAAGCCCTTTTTAAAAGTGGCAGTGTTTGGTATATATTAAAAATATATATTTTTGGTCCTGTCTTTTAAATGTAGCCTATTCTGTCCAAAAATGAACTTTTATGTTATATTGAGACCAAAGCCGTATTAAAGTGTCTGTAAGACTGAGAGGGAAAAGCTTAGGACCAAGAATTTGGAAAAGAAAAGTTGGACCGAGTGTTGCTTTGTAGTGCCTATAATAAACTTGGAATACTTTAACGACTGAAAACAGGCTGGATTCTCAATTACTTTCACTTACAATTTTTTTGTTTCTAAAGTTTAATTATAAAACAGCACCGTCACAGTCAAGCGCATGTCATCTCACTCACCCACTCCCATCACCAGGCCTCAGTAGATGTGAGCTGGTGATTGTAGTGGTATTTGACATATTTGTAACAGGAGGCAGAATTGTTAATCGCTATCTTTTAACTGAAAAGAAACAAAACACTTCTAAGTACTCTTGAAATATGAAGCTTTGTCAGCATTTTCAAAGGTACCCTAAGCAGTCACTTCACCTTCACCCACCAGTTCAGTCCAGCAGTTACCATCTATGGCCTGAAGGAGGAGTAAAGCGTCAAGATTCCCTTTGATTCAGTTGGATTTGAATTCCCCTGCCTTCATCAAGCATGGTCTGTTTACACAGCACACCTGTCTGCCCAGGCAACCTGCATTTCATTTGCGTATTCAAATTCCCAACACTGTTATTTTCTCTTTTATGAGGAGAGCGTCTCAGGGGGAAGTTTGTTTTGCAGCGCTTAACTCTGGATCGCCCTTCCCGGGAGGCAAGCCATTATTCAAAAGGAAGGCTATATGATGTGCTCGGTATGTGCATCACATTAAAAAAAAATTCATTCCCTTTATTTGCTTACAAACCTCTCAGACAAATTGTAGCTCAATCCCTCAGCCAATTCCTCAAGGGCACTGGGATCTGCCTTGTCGTCTGAAAGTTGCAGCTTTATGAAACAATAAAATCATGAAAGAACCACTGGCAGCCTTAAGTAGAAAACAATCGAGGGATGGATACAACTCTTGCTGATTATGTGGGCCATATAGGCAGCTTAAAGTCTGCTTGGCACATAAGACCTATTGTTTACCATGTGGACAGAGGGTGAATGATTTCTGACCTGTATACTACACATGGTAATGTATCCAATCTCTGGCTCACGCCAAAGACTTGCATGTAGAAATATCAAATGTTCTGGTCTCGGAATCCAACAGAAACACAGGAACGGTTCCTTTGTCAGGTTCTGTGCGAGACGACGAGCTCCTGGCTCACGGCTGACGGTTTGGCGCTCTATCCAGTGACCTTATCAGTGTTGTGATGGGGTGCTGCAGTGGCTCCTGTGGAATCAGATGTGGTCATGGCTTTAATTACAGTGGGGTGGTGTCTCAGTGCCCCCTCTGGCAGATGACATCATGAGCAGGCGCTGCTACTGTCTGTGACCTTTCACAGAGCAGAAAGCCATTTGGATGTTCGCACCTCCAGGCAGCGTCGAACAAAGCCACACGTCACACCCCTGCCAAACACGTGCTGAGACAATACACGCTTTCATTAAAGTAAATAAATGCAGAGCCACTGGAGTCTTTGTGTGTGTGTGTGTGTGTGTGTGTGTGTGTGTGTGTATGTGTTGTGCAGACGCCTTGGGTAAATGGTGGCTTGGAAACCAAGGCTGTTGGACAAAAAAAACAGTAGTTTGTCAATGTTACTGAGCATAACCAGAAACAGTAGCAGTGATTGTCCACAAATCCTGAATATGTAAGTCATTTGTGGTTGATGGAAAGGATGAGGCAGTTCAAAATCCACAGGGTTAACTGCAGTGCTATGTGAGTAAGGCCACAAAATGAGCTTTTCTCAGGCTTCTCCTGTGACTTGTTAAAACAACACATCTCTGTATGGATTATTTGATCAGTTTGTGTTTGGATTCCCCATTTCCCAATACACACTAGTCTAGAACGTTGTTTGAACCAGCCAGGCGACTTCCGCAAACGCGATGAATGTCCAAAGAAATCATTTGTATCAGTTTTGGTGAGTTTATCATTTGCTCACATTACAGTAGGTCTAGAAACAGTTGGTGTGTATGTGTGTGGTCTGGAGGCATTTGACTGGGATCCTGTCAGCAGCCAGGCTCAGTCTGACGCAGCGTCACTTTAAAGACGTCCTGTCTCAAAGACTGCCTGACTGGGAGGAAGAGGAGAGAGGAAGCAACAGGAGCCACGCCGACGAGGAGCGAAGAGATGACAGAAGAGAGGAGGATGGAGGGAGAAGAAAGAAGAAGTGCAGCTTTGACACGCAAACTGTCATCATGAGCCAGTCAGCATGCTGACAACCATGGCAGAGGAAAATGACTTACTCCACTGACACCAGTTGTCATTCTTTCTCAACAACAAGGATTTCTGACAAATATCCGAGGTGGGGGAATTTGTACCCCTTGCCTGTGTTACTTTGATATATGATAGCACTGATGTGGCATAAACACATCATGGGGTTAATATTGTAGCTCAAGTGAGACACTGGAGCATCGTGACACCTGCACACACAGCATGATAGATAGGGAGGCACACTGACACATTCACAAATGGAGACATTCACACTCTCACTAATGTATGCAGGAGCTTTAGGATGTAGTGACAGCCCATTACACACAGCTAAGACCAGGTGACAGGGGAATTGTATAGTTCCTATTTATGTCCTATGATGATGTCATCATGACAGTTCTTCACCACAGAACTATAAGCTGCTCGCTAAAACAGCAATGGAATTCATCGGAGCCCTTCTTTTCCTCCTTGCAGTGTTCAGGTACTCTCTCTCTCTCCTGCCTCGGAATCAGATCCGTCTCTACTTCCCACGGGACACTGACATTGAAAGGTATTATGTGTTCTTTTTTTACTGAAAACAGACCAACTGTGGGAAATCCCAGTTTTTTTCTTCCGCTGCTAAAACATACTGAAGGGAACCCATCTGATCTTCTTCCGCGGCTAAAACATGCTAAGGGAGCTGAGGTTCTTCTGATCTTCAGGGTGACTTCCTTAGCACAACAGAAATCATCTCTTTCCAATACCACACATTTCCAATCAACTAAGACTCAAAACTCCACAGAAACATTGGACTACTGTTTAAAAAAAATAAAAAAGTCGATTTAACATCTTCAACACTCATGGCCATACCCACTTAACAGACCTAATAGACCTGATATGAGTCCCAGTTTACAGGACAAACACAGATCAAATGACCACAAGTAAGTGTGTTTCTGTAAGGAGAGGGAGAGGCTGCCTGTTGGGTACAGAGCCCTTTTTCATTGAAGCATTATAATGCCTGGAAATGTACTTAGTCAGATATGTAGATAGTTCATGATGTGACGTGACACATTCTTCAAGGACGACTCAAAGAGTTTCTTATAAAATGGCAAAATGCCATGGAGGTGCATCTGGAAGGACAACCTTGATACATGGTTGGTTCACGCAGTGATGTTATACTTACTTTAGGTACATCTTAGAATTAAACATAACCAATTACACTTGCAAACAATTACACTTGTAAACACAAAACCAGCTTCTGTTTGGGACAATCTGGTCCCTGGGCCCTTTACCTTTTCTGAATGGACAAGTGTGCAAAAACTTGCTTTGAAGCTTGGTTTCCTGTTTTAATTTTACCTTTCTTTTCTTCTTTTTTTTCTTCTAGCTTTTTCTTTCTTTTCTTCTTTCCTTCCTTCCTTCCTTTCGACCCCTTACCTATATATTACCCTTAATATATGAACTCTGTCTTGCGCTCCAAGTAGAATCTGTGAGACTTCCTACTTCTGTGCCTGGTTCAGAAGAGCTCTCCCACTGGTGTCTGTGTGGGTCTGCATGTGTTTGTATGCATGTGTGTGAAGAGGGGGTCTGCACTCTGCCCTTGTCTTTCCTCAGGTTCGGCCCCTTAATCCCCAGCTTAATACCCAGTGCCCGCGACCCCCTCACCGGGGGCACTATCAGGTTGCTCTGCTTGTAGGCCCCCGCTCCCCCCACCAACCCCCCTCTCAGCTTCCGATGACCCCAATGCTCAAGGACAGGCCAAAGACCAGACAACCACACTCACACATCCACACTCACACAACCACACACACACACACACACACTCACACATCCACACTCACACAACCACACACACACACACACACACACACACACACACACACACACACACACTCACACATCCACTCTCACACATCCACACTCACACATCCACACTCACACATCCACACTCACACATCCACACTCACACATCCACACTCACACAACCACACTCACACAACCACACTCACACACACACATCCACACTCACACATCCACACTCACACATCCACACTCACACATCCACACTCACACAACCACACTCACACACACACATCCACACTCACACATCCACTCTCACACATCAACTTTCTCACAACCACACTCACACATCCACACTCACACATCCACACTCACACATCCACTCTCACACATCCACTCTCACACATCAACTTTCTCACAACCACACTCACACAACCACACTCACACATCCACTCTCACACATCCACACTCACACAACCACACTCACAACCACACTCACACAACCACACTCACACACACACATCCACACTCACACATCCACACTCACATATCCACTCTCACACATCAACTTTCTCACAACCACACTCACACAACCACACTCATACACCCACACTCACACACATGCATAATTACAGTATACACTCACACATGTGTGCACACACACTCACACATGTGTGCACACACACACACACACACACACACACACACACATACACATACACACACACACACACATACACCGAACACACACACACACACACACACACACACACACACACACACACACACACACACACACACACACACACAGTGTTCAGTTGTTTTCTGCTTCACTGCTCTGTTTATCCTTATAATAGTGACCTTATGATGACACTGTATACACACTAAGCTGTTCTACATCCAGTACTTTGAATGCTGGCTCTCTCCATTTTATCCAATTTTGTATATTTAATTTAGCTTCTTTCATCGTGATGTCCATATGCCTGTGCCTGTGCCTTTATCCTCTGATACCTGTATGAGTTCATCTGCTTTCTCCTGATTCTCCTCCTTCCCTCCTTCCTTCCCTCCTTCCCTTCTGATTCTCTACAGGCATCTCTATGATCCGTCAGTGAGGGAGTATAGCGATTCCCAGATGGCACAGAACACGTGGAGGGAGATTGCTGCGACAATTGGAAAAGATGAGACATTTGTGTGGTTTTCTAACGTTACCATCTTGCCTGATGAAGACCTGAGAGTCAAAATTTAGCATTAAGGCTATGCTTACACGGAACGTCTTTTCACAATGAACATTGCTGGACAAAAAAACACTGTTCCATTACTCAGTTAAGCAATGAACTGCATTTATAAAGCGCTTTTCTACTCAAGGAGTACTCAACGCGCTTTACACATTAATGCCTCAGACATCTACCCATTCATACACCGATGGCAGAGGCTTCTATCTAGGTTGCCAACCTGCGTATCGGGAGCGGTTGGGGGTTTGGTGTCTCGCTCAAGACAACAAACACTAACCGGAAACCCATCCAGTTTAATCCCCAAATGAATATGGGCTACTTCACTGTGTTATATTTGGCACATTAAATGAATATGGGCTACTTCACTGTGTTATATTTGGCACATTAAATGAATATGGGCTACTTCACTGTGTTATATTTGGCACATTGACGTTACCTATGTGTATTGCTGCCTTCCGTGGTTAATCTACTAAATCAGTCCTGGTGACACAGATTGCTGTCATGTATATTTCACTGTGCTCTAACTCAGCACATTACCTTCCAGATGGTATTTTTCTTGGCAGGGACATCTGTCGTGTAGGAGAAGAGTGCAGCGAATCAAAGCGACAGTATAAAAGGTTATGGCCGCTGTTTGATCCCAACACAAAGGGTCTTGTGGTGTCATTGGCCTGCAGTGAATGTTCAGATACAAAACCCATTCCCCTGTACATGATGCCAATAGTGGATGTGATCCATGGACTTTAAATGGACCGGATCAGTCAGTTTGGGGTGATTGGAGAGCCCAACGAGGGTTAGTGCCCTTGAAACTGTTTCAGCAGAAACCCTTTTAAAAATAGTTGGGGATCTCCTTGAAAAAAAATCAGACCCATTGCCATCTGAAAATACTTCCTTCCAGCGTTTGCGAGCTTTCTCTGGGAATATTCCTGCTCCGACTGGAGAGAAAACTCTCGACACTGGACTTAAGCAGGCCCCCTTAATGGTTGATGAGTGTGAGTGCCCCAAGGGTGAAAAGCAGAAACCAATCAGAGTTTTAAAAGCCAAGCTCTAGAAGTAGTTCAGGCATAGCTCAGGTCCAGTGACCCTCAGGCCACGCCCCAAAGACTATCATGAGGCCTTGGAAAGAGCTTTGGGGTCCTCGGGGTCCGGGGCGGACTCATACTATGCCTACACCAAAACCCAGGCAGAGACTCCGACATGCCCAGAGAATGCTCTGACCCAAGTTGTTTTCAGGGGAGGGGTGACCACCCAACAGCTTCAGATAATGGTGTTGAGTCACCGGGTCTCACCACAGTCTAACCCTATAGTGAATGGAGACACAGAGAGCCAGAGGAGCGCTACGGCAGACGAGACCTAGCCAGCAGTAAGAGAATACTATCTGCCACTGGGACTGGAGATTACTTTTGTTATCGGTGTCAGGAGGATGGCCATGTTGTTGCTGCGATGCTCCAGAGGACTCTGGTTGGGTTATCACTCGATTCATTTGTTCATTCAGAAAACATAAGGGAGAAAACCATGAGTCTCCCTCCAGTAAATCAGAACCAACAGACAGGGATTGTATGGTAAAGAGGAGTGAGGTACATGCCTCGACATCCACATGGGGGCTAGAGGCGCTGGTAGGAAAGCCTTCCTTGAGTTCAGTGTTTGTGGAAGGACATTTGTGCACCACTTTGGGGTCTCATCAAGCAGATGCTTAAGGTTTCTTCCTGATTAACAGGGAGTTTTTTTTTGCCCCTGTCACCATTGTGCTAGCTCTAAGGGGGTCCAGGCATTGGGCTCTGTAAAGCGCCTTGAGAACATTTTATTGTTTTGGCGCTATATAAATAAAATTGAATTGAATTGAATTGATAGTGAATCTACTGTTGCCATCATTTTAGAGAAGTAGTATCGTGAACATCTGTCTCATTTTACTATCCATCCCATCTCCAGCTTGTGTTTTGGGGGTTTGAGTGACTCTAGTCGCCCCTCACAAGGTCTATGTGGCAGTCACCTTAGAGTTCCCAGACGATGGGAAGAATGTGAAGATATGGACTGTGTTGGCTTTAGTGTGTCCTGACCTCCAATAACCAGACCAGGTGCCGGTGATCATCGGGACGAATGCAAGAGGTTGCCATCATGGGCCAGTTGCAACACAGGATGCTACCAACACACAACCAAGCACTCTCTGGGAGGATGAGTGCCAGTTCTTCATAGCCAATATTTCTGCAAGCCCTTGACACCCCTTCAGAGGATAATGTGGGACAAGGTAAGTGGATTGGTCCTAGGCCACCTCCACTGCCTCCGGGGGAGCCCCATCTTGCTGTTAACAAAGCCACCACTAAAGAGCCAAGAAAGCCAGGAAAGCCTGGCATATTGGTCATAGACAACTCAAGTGCTCCTCCTCATGGCCTTGCCACCACGTGTCTTATTACCATCTGACATAGACAAAAGCAATTGCACAGTACCATTACAAAATGCGTCCCCAAAAGAAAAAACAATCCCCAAGGGAACAGTCATTGCTCAGATCCATAAAGCAGGTGTGGTGACTGGTGTGGCACAGGGTCATTGCACTGACTGCCACATTGATCCCAAGTTTTTCTTATTTTGGCGATTCCCCCTACCTCAGTCATGAAAAAACAGGCTGTCACGAAATTGTGTGACAGGACCAAGAGTGGGATGTGGGTTTGGCTAGAGGCTTTGAGCATTGCGTTCCTGAGAGAGGTTGAAGCACATTACACGGGCCATGTTGATTATGTGTGCTGCCATTTACAAGGGCTGTTGGCAGCAGGAATAAATATAGTCACATATGTGTCACCCATTGATGTGGCAAGGAAGGACAATGGAAAGGTCTGCATGTGTATTGAACACAACTTTGTTTAACCTACCATTGTTTTATAATTTCTTATAATTGTTAAATTTAAAGGTATTGACAGTCATGTCCTTTTGTTGTGCCCTCATTTTTTAATTTATCTGAGAAACAGATATAGAAGATTATATTAGGTAGTGACATTGCCATTGTAAACGTACCCGTTGCCTACTTTTACAAGCTAATTGGGAATAGCCTAAGAGCCAAGGCAAATGCTGCTGGTAGTTCTGGTTTTGATAACATAGGCAATGCAAGAACTTAGAAACAAATGAAGAGTTAGGAAGATATACTGATCAAGAATCTCCTGTCCCGGATCAGGACGAAAACCACTTTACACCTGAAATGGCAGTCACCGATGAGCATCACAGATCACAACAGATTTGGGGCCAGGAGGCATCTAGATCAGATACACTCACAGCTCCACTGATACTAACCGAATCTGCCACTGATGCTTTAGATAGAGAAGACACTCAAGATAGAGAAGACACACAAGATAGAGAAGCTGTTTTGCCAAGAGACTTTGAGGGAGCCAATCCATCAAGAGGTTACATTGATTTTCAACAACTGTCCCTCCATGCACAAGTTGTAAGCTCACAAGGTGACACAGAAAGCATCTCTGTTAGTAGTGGGCCTTATGATGAGGTAATGGAAGATTTTGAGGCAAATGATTAAACCAATAATCGGTTGGAGTTACGATGACTTGGGAGAACCAAATGGGGACATTCAGACATTTAGGAAGTGTTGGGGAGGTGCAAATTAGGTGCAACCAAAGCCTAGTCCCTAAAAGTAATTTGTATATGTGAAAAGCATAAAAAAAAACAATAGGATCAAATTAGTGCCCATTCAAGATTAAAAATTAATAAATGAGTCCATCATTAGTATTAAACTTCTAGTGCAAAATAGCTAGGAGCTGTTGTATATGTGTATCATGAACTAAATCATACAAAATGGTAATGAATGAATGAACATGGCTGACCTGCGACCCTAATGATTATTTGTTAAGCAGTTGGCTAGTTCAGGTATCGAGATATTACATTGGTGGGTGGAGAGAAAGAAGGAGGGAGAGAGACAAAAAAAAAAGAGAAAAGCGAGCTCCAATGGTGAAAGGAGGCCTACAGAAAAATACTGGCTTTTACTTGTTGCTGAGCTGGCCTTCTTTCTGTTGGACTAGTCAGTAATAACTTATCAACTGTCTTGCAATGCACTTGTTTGATGTTTGGCTGTGTTAGGATTAGAAACACATGAAAGAATGCAACATAGGCTGTAACCTTATTGATGTAATCCCTGTCTCACAGAGATTTGTAGTTTTTCCAGATGCCCAAAGTCATTGACCTCAGTCCGTCTCAGGCTAGCATCCAAATAAATTCATCTCACGCCAAAAAGTTTGATCAGTCTTTGGAATTCACATGCCAAATACGCCTTGGGAGTTTACAACCTTGAAAACCTAACCTAACCTAGCTAGCTTGTAATACATTACACTGTCCAATTTTGCCATTTTATTAGATAACACATACTCCACATTCAAAAGCTTAGAAAACAATGTATGTAGGCTGAAAATATGAAAAGCAATTAGTCATTCTTCAGTTAATTAGTTTAGCTGTAATCGGCTCATTAGGTAATGCTAGCATAAGACTGCTCAGTTAGCGCCACAAGCTACCGGACACGCTTGTGGTTCCACTGAGTAGTTGGCAAGGGAGGAAAGCCACCTGGTGACCTAGTAAAGTCTGTGTTTTCTGCGCCTACGAGGGAACACAATCACCCATTATTTGGAGCACCCATCATGTGTCTTGTTTCATTTCTTTTTATATTGCCAGCTTTTTTTGTATTTTAATATTCTGTGTTGTACTGGTGCAATGTTATGTGCATATGTGGTAGTAGTAGTAGTTATGGATTGTAGGTGTATAGTTATTTTAGTTACTTGAGGACATTTTTTAGGTTTGACTTAATCAATATAGAGTTATTGTATTTTATTATTCTTGAATAAACCTTTTATTGAAGTAATGGTGCAAGGCACTCTATTCAGTTATTGACATAACAAAAACAATAAATACATTATTGTGAGGTGAAACCAGTATTTTCTCATTCTCCGCTCCGTGTCTTTGATTGTGTGATTTGATTGATTGTGACTGAGACATGGTAATGTAACAGTTACATTGTTTGGCTTAATAGTTATTTGCTTAAGGACCCAGTTATGGTTCACTTATCAACCAGGAAGGTGGTAGGAAGGGCTACGTGTGTGTGTGTGTGTGTGTACTTGTGTGTGTGTGTGTGTGTGTCTGTGTGTGCGAGTGTGTTTGTGTTGTGTGAGCTTTCTGCCAATTCCTCTTTAGCTCTCCTTACACTTAGTGGCGGTAAAACATGTGCAGAGAATGGGCCTGGTGTGGTTCACCCAAGGTTGCAATTAGAGCAGCATTATATAAAGGCTATTCAGATAATGAAGGGGTTGCCGAGGGGCGGCAATGGGGTCACTGGACGCCCTATTGTGTGAAAGTAATGAGACTTTTAATAAAACAAAACGCGCTTCCTTATTACGATGACCTAATGAGCTCCCGGGTTTTGTGGGAAACTCTCCACTCGCCCACCTCCTGGTGCCCCCCCACACACACTCAGAGCACCTGCACAAGCATTGGTGTGCCAGTCGCTCCCACAGGCCCAGCCTGCCTTTGAGCACCCAGCGTCCAGACCGCTGAGAGATGAATGAGAGACGGACTGAGAGAAGAGGGCAGAACAGACAGAAGAACAGGGGAACAGAGAGACCGAACTCTCGCTGGGATTGGGGGGGGGGGGGGGGGGGGGGGTTGGATTGGGGGGTTGTTTTTGCTCACGTAGACAATAGCCGGCACGCATCCCCCTCAGCCTCCAGGCCCACTGGTCAATTGGGTCATCACGTTTGGATTGTTTGACAAGTGCGCCAAACGATGCGTAAAGTTCAAAAATCCGGGGAGGGAAAATCGAGAAGTTTGTCACAGAATCTGTTGGATGGGGCCTGTCAGGAGCCATTAAGTGCCATGAAAGCGGCACGGCCATCAAACGGCCGTGGCCCCCGCGCTGCAGGGCCCCTGCCGCATTTACATGCCTTTGTTCCTGACCCTTCATCAAGCATGATCTGATTACAAGGGTGAGCAGTTACCACGCACCAGCCGCGCCTGCTGGCTTCCCCAAAACTGATGTTATTTTTATGAAAAGATCTGATACGGGTGATAGCCGGGCCAGCACTACCGCGGTGACCACCGGCAGCCAGAGGGGACGTGAGCAGGAAGGAGAGATGAGAGCTGCTCCACTGTTTGGTTTGAGCCGGGCTTATCTGTGAAAACGTACAGCCTTTAGTCCTCTTTCTTTCTCCTCTCTAACTCCTGGCTCTGTAATTGCGAGTCGCTGCTCCCTTTGACCTCGCTGATGTGGGGTGACGGGCATAACGTTGAGAAGCAATTGCCTGGTGAGTTAATCAGTTGAATCTGTGTGTGTGTGTGTGTGTGTGTGTGTGTGTGTGTTTGCCTGTGTGTATGTGAAGGGGGGCATAGGTGGGTGGGTGTGAAGGGGTGGTGCACATTTGTGTATACCTGGTGAGAAGTACTGTAAACCTAAATAGGTAACTGGTGTGTCTACCAACATCATAAAGACCCATAGCTAAGCAGTTTCACATAATCACACATATACTGCTACATCACATACAAGCAAGTTTTTTACACATTAGCAAACATCTTAAGATTTCATGTTTAGCTCACAACTCATTTTTGGAACAGTGCAGAACATAAATCTATAGGTGATGTTACAACAAATTTTCCTCCTTAGGATTTAAACCATGATTCCTCTTCAAGTACATTAAGTCCATGATTTGAAACATGACAAGATGCATGTGAATGTCATCATATCATAAATAAAATATATAACAAAAAAGACATCAAAGCATCTTGATATCAAAACATATATGTTTGATCCCGCTTTGTCAGTCAAATCATGATGAATTAAATAACCTAAGCAATATAAATGTATTTTTATATCGTTTTTTATGTTTGTCGGGTTATTTCATGTTACACCATCTCTGATCGGCTTAATAAATGTGCGATTGTTGTGACTCACTCAGAGGTTCCTAATGGGAACACAATGTCGACTCATCTACCAAGGAGCTGACGTCAAAAATGATGCAAATGATTTAAAAGACGTTTTCTGATCAGAGCCCAACATTCCATAATACACATACACACACACACACACACACACACACACACAATGTGCTCTGAACCCATAAATTGAATGACCCTTCCCAGTTCATTAACGTCTATCTAATCAATCGTAACACATCAGAAATGACCCTGCCATTCATAGGCAAGACAATTGACCTTGTGTGTGCCCTTCCTCACCGCTGAGCTGTCACAAGGCCTTGTCCAAATTGAGGCAATTATGAGCGTTGCCTCCATTAAGCTGTGTGTCTGGCCTGTGTGCTAATGACTGCACTGGGACATGGCCTAATCAGGTCTAGCCACAGATTCTTCCAGAGTTGCGTGCGGATGCGTGCACCCGGTGGCCAGGCTCAGCCCAGCTTCACTCCACTACAGCCCCAGCCCCAGCCCCAGCCCCAGCCCCAGCCCCAGCCCCAGCCCCAGCCCCAGCCACAGCCACAGTCACCTACAGTATGTTCATCTGAGCCATTGTCCCATAAAAATGTGATTCGAGATTCTGACATAATGACACATAATGAAAACAACGCAAAATAGCTCCAGGTTATTCCCATGTTTCCTGATGTTTTTGTGGCCGCACATCATACAGAAATGTTTACAGGTGGGAGATATGGTTGAATCCATCTGAATGGAAGCTTTTGCAATATCACAAGGTGACGAAGCACACTGGGTGGGACTGTTGTGTCTCTGCCTCTCTCTGGTTGCATGGTGCCCTCTTAACCTTGACAGTGTGGTTGAAGTTTCCCCTGTGTGATTCTAAACCGTGGGCTTCTAGGGTGGAGTTAGAGGAACCACTCCCCAATGTGTCATGCCCAACCAATGTGATGGAAATATTGTGTGGAGTTGCCATGGGCGCTATTGTTGTTTTTCACTGGATTTCTTCAGAAAAGGACAGTGCAGACAGGATCTCTCCAATGTTAATACAAAATTAATCACAGGGTTCATTTCAAACATATTAATAGTGTTGAAAAGGGGAACAATGTAGGTATATCAATATGTCACTACAAATATAACACACCAATCAAATTGTAAGTAATTGGATAGGTTTTGCTGTGCTTATTCCAGACCTTGGTTTGAGTAAACATTACACGCTGAACAAAAGAGGTCAAAGAATCTTCCCATCCTGGCTTCTTTAATCACGAAAGCCCACTGCTCTCATGGAAGCAGACAGCAGCAGCCAAGACGCCTGATACTCCTCCTAATCATATTTCCCATTCACACTTCAGAGAGGTTCCAAGTGCTTAATGACTTTTCTGCATTTGTGTATGTTAACCATCTAAACCCACAGTTCAGACGGCCTGCCTAATGAAATAATCCGATTACCGATGAGGGGGGATTCAAATGTGCGCACGAGAGTCGGAAAGCACTCACAATGGCTCACTTAGGGCGAAATACACACGCACACACAGAGACACACACACACAGAGACACACATACACAGAGACACACACACACAGAGACACACATACACAGAGACACGCACACACATACACAGACTCTGCAAACTCTCTCTCTCACACACACACACACACACACACACACACACACTCATTTACAGACACAGACACACCAGACGCACACATGCTCATGCTCACACAGATATACATGCACAGACATGAAGTGGCGCACACACATACCGGCGCACACACACACACACACACACACACACACAGGAACACACACACACACACACACAGACACAGACACACACACAAACACACACACACACACACACACACACACACACAGACACACACACACACACACACACACACACACACACACACACAGAAGCACTTCCAATCCTGGCCCGATCCTGACCTTGAGAAGCCGCGAGTGAAAGCGCCTCTGTGTGAGTGAAGGGGCCCGGGTCTAGTGTGGCACCGACGGGCGTAATTACAGTGAGCCTGAGCTGGATTAGAGCCAGTCAGATCACAGGAGACCAGCCTGTGCGACACACACTACTAACTTTGCGCAGCCGCGCGAGATAAGCTTATCCGAATCATTCGAATTAAAAACAACAAAAAAGGAGAAACCTTTGATACTGGTCGCACAAGCCTTCTGTCTGTTCCTTTCCATCCCTCCCTCCCTCCCTGTCTGTCTCTGGCTTTTTTCTCTCCTGATCGGATTTGGGCTGGTTTTCCGACTGGTCCTAAATGTGGCACTCTTCCTAGGCCTATGAGGGTTTGTGTGCAGCGATAAAGGCGTAACCCATCTATCTACAGTACCAACACGCTCCGCCCTGGCATAACCGCCCAAAATCTGCCGTTTGGACAGGAGGGAGCGGAGGCTGGGACTGATTTAGGTGGGGAGAAGCTGTTTAGGATGCAGCACTGGCTTAGAAGATAAAAACGTCTTCTTGTTGTTCCCCGGCAACAATTAAATGCAGATCTTAGTCATGGTGATGTTTGATCGGTTTTTGGTTGGTTGTTTGTGTTGTACTGGGGGTGCCTAAGGCTTTTCTTTGTTTCATTTGCAGATAGAAGTGTGTGAGGGAGAGGTCGGAGATGACTGATCTCAGGTCTGAGTTGTTCCATGCTCTGGGCTCTCTGAAGTCTGTGCTAGTCTGACGGAACACACCAGAGGGTCACATAGAGTCATGGAAACGTATTTCAAGTGTAACACTCACTCATAATATCCACATATTTGACTTACAGATGTGGTTTTGCCACAGTGACATTCCAGCATTAGATGTGTCTCAGCTGGAAAATTAGATTTGGTTTAGTTCACCACTGTTCACCACCCCAATAAGTGTGTTTAAAAAAAACAGGTCTTCCTTCATTTTGACATTGCATTGAAAATGTAAACTATACTATATATGTGTGTGTGATCTGCTTGAGGGTGTTGGAATACATAGTTAGCCTGTGTGTGTGTGTGTGTGGTTGGGGGGGGGGGGGTGCATTGAGTGCATTACTTTCAATATCACAGTGCAGAAACCTTCAGTTGTAATATTATACTTCTGTTGAAACCAGGTGTGGTTGTCTCTAAACCGTGTGGATGTGGATATTCCGGGTTTCTTTCCTAAGCTTGGAATTTCAGGTGAATTATGTCTTGTGCAATTACACACTCCAAGTGGCTGAGAGTGCGACGAGGCTGACCTGGCAGCCGTCTAGCTCAGCAAACAGCACAGGAGAGAAGAAAAGAGAGAGATGATCAGAGCGCCTTTGAACCTCACTGAAATGCTCTAGAATGAGTCTGTTTGACGGGACGGGCGGTTGAACGAGAACAAAAGAAGGAGAGATAGAGAAAGAAAGGGAATTTTAAAAAGAACAAACAGAGGTTGGCAGAAGAGAACGGATACATGTAAAGCTCTGTAGATGTAGATAGAGAGTCAGAGAGAGATGAGAGAAAGGGATTAAGATGAAGGAGAGAACGACGGCGTGTGTTGAGGAGGAAGAAATGAGCAGGGAGGGAAACCGACACAAGAAAGGGGGAAAAGTCCCGGAAGAGTTGAACTCTTGGCTCCCTCTCCGTCTGCCTCAACCTTTTCAACCCTCTGTTGCTGAAAGCGCTCCTAAAGAAAACCCAAACACAGCCATCATTTAAATCCCCATCCACTTTAATTACAGCTGAAGCCATGGGTGGAACATGACACAACTTTAATTAGTGCTACTGTGGGACACGCTTCCCCCCTTTATCATGCCCTGAAGCCCCGCAGGTTCGACTCGCATTCGCACGGGAACCCCAGCCAAAGGCCGAAAGGGACGATGAATGGAAGTAGCTCCCTCTGATGCAAAAATGTCTTCCCTTTGTGTGTGTGTGTGTGTGTGTGTGTGTGTGTGTGTGTGTGTGTGTGTGTGTGTGTGTGTGTGTGTGTGTGTTTGTGTTGGGATCTGTCCTTGCTTCCTTATTGGCAGGCTAGGAGAGAGCATCACTGAGGTGGACAGTGAAGTTCCCTCCATCTGTCAGAGGCATCCATGCTGAACGGAGGCCCTCAGACGTTTGCCGGAAAGTTCTGTGTGGTATGGTCTGGGGTTTTCTGGAGTCTGGAGGTTTTGGATTTCAGGCCCATCTGACACATGTCAACGTCTGACCCTCGCAGTCACTCAGTCATAGTCCAGCAGTCAGTCTCCCGCCCTCCTCTCTAACGTCTCCCCACCCTGCGCTTTCCTTCCCTCTTTCTTCTTCATCTCTCTCGCACGCTCTCTCTCTCTCTCTCTCTCTCTCTCTCTCCCTCTTTCACTTTAGTTCATTCCTTCTCTATCTTGCTCATCACTGTGAGTGAAACTTCCTGCTGCCGATTTGGGCAGTGGTCCAAGCCAAACAGTGCCAGTGCATTTCTCACCTTCAATCTCTCTGTCAGATGAGGAATTATGCCTTCATGGCCTCAGACCAGCAGACAGGAGAAGTCTTGCTTTCAATTTTGACGTGTCTGTCAGTGGGGTAACCTGCTGTTCAGATCAGATTCAATTTAGATTACAGCTACAGGACTCTATTGTTTTCACTGGGAAAAGATTCTTGAGGTCTGAAGATGTCTACGTCTACGTTATAAAAATCACAACAAAGCACTCTTTGTACATGCGTATGGCATTCGGCAGTTGTCTGTCTGTGGGCTATTCTTTTTCACTTTTGCCAATTCATTGTTCATGGAGCATTAACTATCAATGTGAAGTGAAACCGTGACAACTCTTTAGTTTTGGCAGCAGCTCTCTGAAATCCAAGGTGGCTGTAGTAAAGTATAAAAAGAAGTGGCTTGAAAAAGAAAAAGAAACAATAAGACTAACAGGAAATTACAGTGTCTAAATATGGTAGTGTGGGATGAGGAGATGTGTCTTGACAAGCTTTGACAGATGACAGACAAGTGTTGAGACAGCGTGAAACTAAGTGTAGGGCCAGCGACAATTGTAGACACTTGTGTCCAGCTGATGGACTGTAGTAAGCAGGTACTGGACAGCACACCTAGGACAGAGACTCTTATTAATAATAATAATAATAATAATTATAATAATGCATAAAGAGTGAGGGGCTCAGGATGGTGTTAGGGGACTATAGCATGTGAGTAGTGCTTTGTGCGTGATGAGTTTGAATTCATTGTGGGCAGTTGTGGGATGCCATTTTATTTGTGTCTGAAAGGCAAAGCAAAAAAGTAAGTCTAAAACAGAAAGAAGACAAAAGAGAGAGAGAATGTGTGAGCGTGTGAGAGAGGGGGCGGGAGAGAATGAGGGAGAGAGAGAGTCTGTGTGTGTGTGTGTGTGTGTGTGTGTGTGTGTGTGTGTGTGTGTGTGTGTGTGTGGTAGATAATCTGTTTTCACTGACCTGTTCATTCAGTCACTCTGAAAGCTCAGCCCATTACTAAGGAACCACACAGGAAGTGTCCCTCCTGGTTGGATAAAGCATCTGTCTTCTGGACAACACACATAGCCTGCAAAACATACACACACACACACACACACACACACACACACACACACACACACACACACACACACACACTGAGAGATGAATGAGGAGAACAGGGTCCAACTAAAATCTCCAATTACACAATCCTCCCTGTGACCACACACACACTTGACCATTTCCTGACATCTCTACTTGTTAAACCTAACTGAAGAAAGATAAGACTTCAGACTTTGGCAAGTCAATCTGTGATGGGTCTGTCCACCACAAGAGTCTGTGCCTGGAAAGACCACTGATGATGATGTTGACAATAAGGAGTTTTGAGTTACTATTTGACCTCTGAGGGAACAAAACTCCATGAACACAAAAAAGAAACAAACACTTTTGCTAACCAGCCTCCACAACCAATTATGAGTTTAAAAAAAAACAAAAAAAACATTTTCTGAAAAAACTCAAATGGAAAATAATTGTTAACACAAGTTCATTGACATCTCTATTTCTCCTGAACCCTGTTTCATGTCAGATTTTCTTTCACACCCATTTAACCAGGCAGGATTTGTGGACAAAAAGCTCCTCTCTCTCCCCCCCTCCACTTCATTCACCAGCCTCTCCTGGCTGCAGTGGCCCCCGGCCCCCACCCTCACCCCTTAGTGCTGGGGCCCTGGCCTCCAGGAGCCTGCCCCACCGGCCGTCCCTCTCCATCCTGATCCTAAAAAAGAACCCAGCAGAGTCTTTGGTGACCTCCAGAAGAAAGACGTTACTACGGTTACTCCCCGAGTCGCTAAGGTAACCTGGCCCCCGGACCCCTGGCCCTGCGCTGTATTAACTCGGCGGATTACTCGTGTGGAACGAAGCGCAGGGATTGTAATTGACAGGCAGACATTTTTTTTGTCTCTCTCTCTCTTTCTTTCATTCATTCCCACTCTCTCCCATTCTCTGCCCCCCCCCCCCCCCCCCCTTCCTCCCGTGTGAGATCACAGCCTGTCCTCTGACCTGACACACACTTTGCCTTGCCGGGGCAGACCACCAGTGGACTACAGGCCAGCCAAGTCAGGAGCGCTGTTCAATGATATGAACATTCTGTACATATTTGCACGTATTCACACACACAAAATACCACCCACTCACCTACAAACACACATACACTGACCTACAAACACACACACACATGCATTTTTCATGTAAAACTCCCCTCACTCATACGTGCAATAATACTTCAGTTCAGACACACTTCCCTCATGCTATGCTCTTCGCATGAGAAATGGCAGGTTTCACACGCTGAGCTGAAATGTTTTGGAGGTAAATCTGGCAGAGACCCAAACACTGTGCTCATGCTTGCAGCCCAATCAAAACCACATGGAGTCTTCCCTGGTATCCCTGGCCATAGGACTGCAACAACAGGAAACTTTCCTCAAGAAAGCATCCTGATAAAACCTATACATTTGCATGTGACATCATTTGTTTAAATGCAAGGAAAACCCAACGGTTCTAATTAGCTTACCAAAGAGCATAAACCCCAACCACCATAAAGGTGCAATAGGTAGAATTATTTTATGAAGAAGAAATAAACAACAGCATTTTCAAAGCCATGGAAATGAAGGAGCAATTTTTGGACCACTTGCTGAATAAGCTAAATAGGTGGTTTATGTTAGTTATCTCATGTGACAAAATATATCATTACTAGTTTCACTACTAGTAGGGAGAAATGTAATTTTTAAGTTTTTACTGTAAGTCTTAGACGTTTGACTTGGTAAGCTATACATGTGTATAATTACATATTAAAGGTAATATGTTTGTGAAATTTCACCTCAGAGGGTAAACACTATCTCACTTAGGTGGTGTTTAGAGGCTCATTATAGTCCTGCTTCAGGGAGGAACCTTCCAACCTTCACAACAGCACATAGTACAAATCTATCCAAACAAGAACCACACAAATACGTGTGCGCACACACACACACACACACACACACAGAGAGACACACACGTACACACACACACACACACACACACACGTACACACACACACACACACACACACACACACAGACACACACAGACACACACACACAGAGAGACACACACGTACACACACACACACACACACACGTACACACACACACACACACACACACACAGACACAGACACAGACACAGACACACACACACACACACACACAGACACACACACACACACACACACACACACACACACACACAGACACACAGACACAGACACACACACACACACAGACACACACACACACACACACACACACACACACACACACAGACACACACACACACACACAGACACACACACAGACACACACACACACGCACGCACACACACAGCTGTGCACTTTACTGAGGGAGTAATTAAATGTGAGCTCGAAGGCATGATAAGACAACACTGACCTCCATGTGCACTCCTCTTCCTATCTGTCTGCCTTTAAATTACAACCTTTCAGAATAACACAGATTTGGGTGTGAGTGGATGGATGTGAGAGTGAGTGTGAAGGTGTGTGTATGTGTACATGTGTGTGTGTGTGCGTGTGTGTGTTTGGCTGGCATATAGGAATCCAATGGGCAGGGTAGGTGTGTCTGTTGCATGTGCCAGGAAATGGCTGTTTGTGTGTGTATGAGTATGTGTGCCTGTGTGTGTGTATGAGTATGTGTGTCTGTTTGTGTGTGTGTGTGTGTGTGTGTGTGTGTATGAGCATGTGTGTCTGTGTGTGTGCGTTTGCCTGTATGAGTGGATTTGTAAGCTTGCTTTAACCCTCCTGAGGCAATAGTTCTAAGTCTTTCATCACTGAGTAATTGGTTTGAACTTAGGAGCTCTACTGTTGTGTAATGTGTATGTGAATGTGAATGTGTATGTGTATGGGTATGTGTGTGTGTGTGTGTGTGTGTGTATGTGTGTGTGTGTGTGTGTGTGTGTGTGTGTGTGTGTGTGTGTGTGTGTGTGTGTGTGTGTGTGTGTGTGTGTGTGTGTGTGTGTGTGTGTGTGTGTGTGTGTGTGTGAATGTGTATGACTACAGGTATGAGGATATGCAGGTAAAAGTCCAAAACTAGTATATCAATGTGTATTTCATTGTATTGTCTCTTTTTTGTAAGAATTTGTGAAAGTATCTCAAATCTTTTCATTTGACTATTTTTGTGTCTTATGCAGGAAACACGCCAGCCATAAGTAGGGGGAAGGTTGCAGTGTCAGTAAATTGCTAATGTACTAATCTAGGCAGAAAAGTGTATACGGGTGTGTGTGTGTGTGTGTGTGTGTGTGTGTGTGTGTGTGTGTGTGTGTGTGTGTGTGTGTGTGTGTGTGTGTTTGTGTGTGTGAGTGAGTGAATGAGTGAGTGTGTGAATTTCAGGACCATGGTAAAACCTAACGCCATTAAGACCTGCGCTGGTGGCTCAGTCTGACCTTTGACCTTTGCACTAATTGCACATGGCCAAAGCATTGACAAGGGGTAGGTCTCTTCTGGCATGAATCGTGAGCTATTCTAACTTTTGCCCAGCCCCAGACTCTCCTGTTTACCCCAGCCAAACCACCCCCACAACACACACATCACACAGGCATGTCACAACGCAGGACCGCGTGGGCCCTCCACAGGGTCAGACCTCCTAGGCTACCACACACCACATCTGCCATCACGGGCAGCAGCATATGCAAATGCAGTGGGCACATGCATCCTACAACGAGCAGGGCTCAAACCAAATTGTGCTAATGGTGTCATACATTCCTTTACGCATCAATCACGAGGCATGTCTCAAACGCAGACACACACACACATGCTATGTAATATGGAAAAACCTTGGTTACCCTGAGGAATGTTGTTGATGTTATAATGTATAGAGTTCATCTCCAGAACTAAATACATACTAAATGCAAAGAATTAAGAGTTTGAAGCTGAAGCTTCTCATAGCAATGTTGCTCGATGTAATGTGTAAACACTGAACACTATGTTCAGTACATTGCATACTGTCAGCCGTTAGCTGCTGAATGTGACTTGATAACTGCGGTAAATAATGCCAAGCCTTGAAGGGACTGGTTGTTTGTTTGATTATTACATGTTCAGGCAACGCATTAGTATAGGGGAAATATGATAGCCACTAATTATAAATCCCAAGTCCCAAGTGTGCGTTAAACGCAGGTCAATCGTTGACCATTTCCCTATTCTATTGGAAAAGGTCATGTATTGCGAGTGAGACAAGAATAAACTTCCTGATGACTGTCAAAGCTTACTGATATACAGTAAAGTATGCATCGAAATATAGAAATGCTTCTAGAAATGTAATACATTCTGAATCCTCTTCCTTTGTAAGTGGCATATTCAGAAACTACATTATGGACAAACAGACATGACCTGACCTGACCTGATCAACTAGAATTGGTAGATGGTTAAAACCTGCTTTGTAAAGGATGAGTAAAACTATACATGTGGGCCTCTTATGTAGACATGCATGAGGTATTGTTGTTAGTTATATGTCATTGGTTTACATAAGTTTTACAGTGTTTTTTTACAGTGTATTTAATGCAGTCTTCTAAAGTCACATGTTATAACTGTTTCAACTTTTATTTCCTTTTGAAGTTCACTCTTACCTGCTGACGAACTGCTGTAGAAGTAGAAAATCATTACATAAATAGGTTAGGTTTTGGGAATAGAAAAGGCCTCACTGATGTGTTACGCACTACCAACATACTCTCCCTGCTAATCAGTGTTACACTCGAGTCATCTCAGTGCAATTCCAATGCCAATGTTCAATGAGCACTGTATTGTGCATTCCATGTGGCCGTGGGCCTGTTTGCTAAACACAGCACCTTAGCGCGGAAGTGATGCTTGCATTCTAGAGCATGAGCATCAGAGATGCGGTTTGCGCTGCACAAGAGTATCATGGCGGGAGCCTCAGCATGCTAGTTCTTGTTGAGGGAAGGATCCTTGGAACGTTAGATCACTGCATGTTTCTGTGACCGGCTTTCACAAGACTGCAAGAAAGAAAAAGGAGTTTTTGTTCTATTCGACCACAAATATGGAGTTTCATCACAAACCTATTTGTTTAAGACACAGCAGGTTATGGAATCCTGTCTGTCTGCAGCAACATCAGATACACTGGCACAATAGGCTGAGGCCGTCACATCAACAGCACAATGCCAAGTTAATGAAAGTGAATACCTGTGGTACCTACGGCTGTGGTGGCCGGGTGGGTGCAGCACAGCCCCTGACATCCAGCCTGGAGCTCATCCTTTCAGGGGGGAAACCTCACCAAACACTCCCCTTCTTGCTCTCTCCACAGATCAGCCTCTGTGTCTGTTGTTCTAGGCTCATCCAACCCCTATCTCTCCAGCTAATATTTGTTCATGCTAAGCTCCTCAGCCGATGGCAATCCTGTTTGAGGAGATCAGGGCTGCTCCCAGTGACACCCCCAAAGCCTTGGAGACTGAGTAATCACATGCCTGTCGGGCTTAAAGGAGGTGGCAGTTGAGGTAAAGGGGGTCAGGGGGGGGGGGGGGATTCTCTGAGCCACAGGTTGTTTGGTTGTTTGCAAACTCAGGATTTCTTTAAGTTGAAATTAGTATTGGGTCAAGGCTGGGTGCTCTCGGTGGAGTTGTGGTTGGGGGATAGGGGTGATGGCAAGGGAAGGTTGAGTTGTGGTTGGGGGATAGGGGTGATGGCAAGGGAAGGTTGGTTTTAAAACAATGACATCCGAGCAATTCTTCATTTTCATTGCCATGAGAGAGGATTTATTATTACAGCGAAATTTGCTTCAAATGAATGAAAAATTCAGAAATCAGCTGGATTTTGCATTTGTCCTTGATTAGCTTCGACAGGCAGGTCAGGCAGTAACACACACACACACACACACACACACACACACACACACACGCGCACACACACACAAACTGGCAGATTTCTCTAGTCATGCTAATGAGGCTATGGTCCTAATGGCTGTGTTATCTGGCCCTGTTCCTAATTGTTTTTTTGTTTGTTATCTCAGTGCCTAGTAAACAGTGACCTGATAACCTCTCAGTAAGTGTCAATCAACTCACTCCCAATGGGATCCCAGTAAACATCGACTTTACAGCAGGGGGGCGAGGTTAGGGGGACTAGGGGCTGAGGGGGTCATTAGTGAGTGTGTGCATTTCACTGATAACATACTGATAAGATGCAGAAGCAATGACAGACTGTGCGGGGATCCTGTAGTGAAGAGGGTAGATGGGCAGATGATGATGCTCTAATTAGCACGACTCACAACAGATCCACCTGTCACTTCTTTATTTGTTCTGTCAGAAAGGCAGCAAGGGAAACCTGTACATGACCAATGAATGTGACGTGATACTAGATTCGTTTTGTGTGCAACATAATAGTAACACTGATGTCTGAACAGACAAATGCCTCTTGAACAATATACCTTTACAATATACATATTCCATTTAGAGCTTCACATCACACACCCTCTCTCTCACACACACACACACACACGCACACACATGCACACACACACACACACACACACACACACACACACGAGGGTCGAGACACACATTTTCATCCTCTTTGTTCTCCCTATAATTATTGCTATGGTATGAATCAGAAAGAGGGCAAAGTTTCCTGAAGACATTTTTCAGGAGCAACCTGAGGAAAGCACACCTCAAGGGGTTGTTTTTGTAGTGTAATTGCTTGTAATCGGAGCAATTAAGCTGTATAGTGCAAAGGTAAATCCAAAAATGAAGAGATCATATTACCATTCAGAGAATAAGATGGGTATTTGGACACGATGGTGTCTCAAAGTACAGCGGAAACTTTGACATCAACAAATGCAGGCCCACTCAGGGACTGGAGACAGAATCCAACATACACATTCATTACAAGGTTAGAAGGGGGGGGGGGGGGGAGTCTATACTATCAGACCTGTGAACCCCTCCTGTTTTTTACGGGTTTCTCCCTTATTGTAGCCATCTCTCCCGCTGCCTCCCAATTTAATATTTTCCCATGAATCGCCCGTATTTTTAACCTTTTTTTAATGTTTGTAGCCTTTCTTAATCATTAGTGCATATCTACATATCAGTCTCTGTAGTGATGTGTTCTTGAGACACTCCCATGCCAGTAAAACAGTAGCCATTAGACCATCTAATTGGAGTCTAGTCACTTAGTTCATGTAGGAACTAGTTCATCCAATCCTTGTTGATATTTGAAAGCATGTTGTTGCCCTGTGGTGATTTCAGGGTTCACTGTGTGTGCACCGTTCTCCACATGTAAGGGGTGAGAATAACATGGCAGTGGTAGGGCTGGAGGGAAGGCCTGGGGTGCGGCAGAGAAATATCTTCTTTCTTTTCAAAGCCCAATCTTGCTGATCAGGTATGTACTATACATTTATAACGTATGTGCAGTATCTCGTCAATAAGTATTCTATATCACTGCATCACAGCCAAAATCCCTACTATAATCTGCTGAAAGATCTTGTTTGACCTAAATTAAGATAATAACAGAGGATTATATTCAGTAAGGATGTACTGCAGAGTTCTCTGTCTTCATGTATTGTTTGACTCTTTGACATCTTTTCTTTAAGGGCATCACAATGGAAATGCTATTCATTGAGCATTTCAACAGGAGCTACACTTTAGTCCTACTGTTGATATGATGTGGTGTTAAGAGAACATCAGACCCAGGAGTCAAATGTGACAGTGCCAGATTAGGTTGCCCTGAAAGGCTGAATTGGGTGTCAATCCCTGAATACCAGCTACTGCTGACCCAGCTCAATATCATGTCAATGTTTAAATGGTCCTACAGAGACAGTGATGATTCTGCAAAGATATCTGTTGTTCCTTTAAGGAGCTGATCCAGAGCTTAAGGGGTTAAGGGTTAAAGTTGAGGGGTAAGATGTAAGACAATGTGAACCAAAGTTTATGGGCAAGATTGATGATGCTGTTCTGCTGACTAAGTGCAGATGCAGGGAACCTTACAAAATGGAGATTGTGTGTGTGTGTGTGTGTGTGTGTGTGTGTGTGTGTGTGTGTGTGTGTGTGTGTGTGTGTGTGTGTGTGTGTGTGTGTGTGGATGTGTGTGTCTGAACATGTGTCATTATTACTACATATTCAGTAGTTGTATCTTTAGTCTAAGTTAAAGAAGAAAACCTCATAGCCTGACCATAGAGGGCCTCACATAGACTCTTCTACATGCTAACAGAACAAATATAAAATTCCATCTGTTCAAATGGTAAACAGGAGATTCAATATCAGGACATCAACACATTCTACACCTTCCAAGTGAACAATGAGATGTGTATGCTCAGGTTTGTCAGTTTTAACTGAATTAACCCCCTTAGAAATATGCGTCAATAATGTGTCTATGTTCAGACTCCATGTGGAGGGGCTGGTTTCCGCTTCGAGCGTGGGAGAGGAGGAGGTGGTGGAGGTGAGTCTAGTCATTGTTGAAATGATTGGCGGATGTCTGTGTGAATTGATTGGGGGGTGGGAGGAGAGCTCAGCATGGCCAAACCTCATCCCCCACGCACACATACAGCCCAGACCACAGCAGCACCGCCACTTCCACGACCCACCCTCCACACCACCACACTACCCCCCAGCTGTGGTCCTCAAAAGGTGTCAATCAGAGTAAATGGGCTGGGCTTGGGGAAGAGAATGGAACCTGCGGTTGACCCCCAGCTGACAGTCTCCTCCCCCCCTTCCCCAGAAAACCCCACCCGCTGGCTTTGATTGACAGGCGCTTGGGTGAGGATGGATGGGCAGCCCTCGGCCCCAGAGCCCACGGGTCTCGCCGTCTCACTCACAGCACATCAATGCTAAACAAATTAGCAGCTACTCTTCATATTTCTCATTCAGGGGCCCCCACTTGGCTGAATAACGCTCATAAATCATACACACAGACATGAGCAGCCACCATGAAAGCCTGGCTGTCAAACTACAAAAAGAACTCACCGTCCTAAATGCTGTGAAAAATGTCTGTCTTTTTTTCGGACTCCTTCCTCCAGCCTCTGTCTTGCTCCTGTCTGTTCTTTTTTTCTTCTCTCGTTCAGTGAAAGAGAGGCCGAAAGTGGAATGCCTAAAAGTGACCCCACAAGGGAATTCTCCGTGAAGGGTGTAATGTATCTCTCCTGTGATTGTTCTGAAAGTTAGTTGTGAGCTTCTGAGCAATCAGTGAAAGGGTTGTCGGCGTCAGCAGGTCTTATTTTGAAATATAAGATGTTTGCTGAGTTGACCCCCCACCCCCCAACACCCCCACCACCCGATAGAGTTTTCCCTCAGTCAGAGGTCAAAGTTCACTTTGCCTGGTGGCAAGTTTTCAGTGGATTTAAGGACTGACCCCTGACCTGCACGCACTCTTGGAAAAGTGCTGAGTCGCTGCAGCTAATGCTAACACCAAACTCACACAGAGACATGACCTCACAAGGAATCCATTTACTCACAGTTCTCACTCACAGTTCTTCCCTTAAACCCTTTCCTTAACTCTCTCACAACTTTGGGCATTTCTTAGTAAGTCAACATATAAAATGCCACTACTCAACATGTGCTACTTTTTCTCCAGCATTAGCAACTGTGCCTATATTGAGGACTTTACAATTGGTCATGATGTAATAAATCTTTAAGTCACCTTTCCTTGATGTAGAATGAACTCACATGTCTAAATGGTCACTCAGTTAAACTCACATTTTAGTGGCCACGTCCAGTTGTGTGTGATGCATATTTGAATGTGAATTGACAGCCTATCAATCCTAGTCCTCCGTGATTGCATTAAGCCTGGTCAGGATGAATAGCAGATCTGGAAGAGGTGGCGGACGTAGAGAGAAAG